>NC_052356.1:19954162-20040562 GCF_009727055.1 Benincasa hispida
TTATAACGACTAGCCATCATTGAATTTGGCCAAGAGATCATTAACTTACTTAACAATCTCCCGTAAGTGTGACCCGCCATTTTTAAGCCCTAGAGGTTTGTCCCAAAAGGCCAATCCTAAGGGAAAAAAATCTGATTGGAGCAAAACCTAAAGTGACCCTATCCATTTCTGGAGCTCACCTTGATTATTGACCAACTGCACAAAACCCTTAAGAACCCCAGCCTAGTCAGAACCCGCCTTAGACAAAAGATCCCTTATAGATAGGTTTACAACAAATTTAATCTTTTATTCCAACCAATTTAATCCTATTAAAACGATTTTAAAAGATTAATCTAGGTTACTAAACTCTTTAGAACCATTTGAAATTAGGTCTATCTCAATCCAATTTTAAAACCCTTTTAAAAAACTTGAGTTCACCTTAAGTCCACATGCAATTATGATTTATTGATTTTAGGTCTAATTTCCTTTATAATACTTATAAACGGAAACAACCACACTGCTAAGCTAACACATGCAAGGCATTCATAACGATTATAAAACAGCCTAAGTGGCATGCTCAATGCATTGTCCATTAGTTGCTACTTGTTTTATATAACACTTATACAAAACAACAATGAAACAAGCAAGACATGCTTCCATTCACCCTTAGACTATAACATTTATAATAAAAGGAAGATGCATGATAATGCTCACTGCATGCAAAATATAACTCTTATATTTCATGATGCATGCGCATGTTATCAAGTAATTTCTTCATGCAATATAATAACATTTATAATACATGATGCATGATTAATTGCACAACCTAAGGTGGAATTTTAACTACATGACAAACACTTTGACATATAAGCACCATACATCACATGTATAAGCAATAAGAGTTGATGAACCAAGTAAAATTGCCTTAAAACACAAAAGAGAAGCTAACTATTACAAAGACAAGGAGTCTTCGATCCAAATAGGCGAACCGGGTCTTGAATCGCTCAGTAAAGCATCACTTCTTCAACCATCCATCGTGTACGAAGCACCCTGTGATCGCCTACACGATAAAACAAACTCTTTGCTCTATCGCTTACCAATGCTCTCGAGTTAAACGATCGTTTAGCATTCACTATACGATCGTCTAGAAAAATCCAAACAATCGTTTAGTTATTACTACACGATCGTGTACCTTTACTAATCGATGAAGCCTGAAGTACACGATCGCTTAGTGCGCTCCGCATAGCGCCCGCCTTCCGCGATCATCTAAGCGACTACGATGCTGCGAAGCACCATCACCTAAGCGATCGCTTAGCTAGCGTCTCCGTATCGCGTACGCACGATCACATAGGTAGAAACTAAGCAATGAAGCTTGCTAACTATGCGATCGTCTAGCGAGTGCCTTCTACTAAACGACGAGCATCGCAGGCTCCCACTATTATCACCTACCTCCAGCGCCTACACGATGCACAATGAACGCTACGCGATCGCTTAGCATTAGCTAAACGATCGTTTAGAAAATACTACATGATCATCTAGAAAAAAAATCTAAATGATCGCTTAGTTAAATCCCAACGATCGTTTACCTAATGCTACACGATCCGACCAACGCTTGGTCTTCTTCTTCATTGAGAACTACATCGCCATGCGCTGAAGCTTCATCTTGAAAGACTCGACGAACTTAAACCTTTTGAATTACAGACTCGATTGCAAAGTTAATTTCGCCCAAAAACATAGAGGCCCTTACAATTAACATTTTCTAATAACGAAAGCTTTAACAAAAAGGCAATGAAACTCGAAATGTTCATTACAATCATCCACAAATGTAGAAAACGGTTAACTACAAATACAGAAACCCATCGCGACTGTAAAAATACGTTCAATTTAGATCTGTAATTTGGAATATCAGAGAACCTGGCTCTGATACCAATTGAAGGAAATCGGAACTCGAGATTTTCATGAGCAGCAAAACAAGACTATTCCAAATTACAATCATGAATCAACATATATTTCTAGTCGAATACAAAACAAGTGGTTATGCAAATAAATCCAGAAATTACAACATGAATAACAAATGTACAGAGGGAAAAATTGTACGAACAAATGCAGTAGGGTCTCCACGCTCCGTTGTGCGACTCTGTTCGAACAACAGCAACCACGAGCGCTCAATTTACACGACCGCAACACAGCACGAACACTTCGTGCTCGTCCTCAAAGGTCTCCTTGGTCACAAACAACTATACAACACGAACGGCCTTCACAGCACCACGAACGACCTCCATAAACCCTCGACGGTGTCGAGTTGAGTCTGACACCACCAACAAGGCGACCTTGGTATTCTCGGTGTGAGAATCTAGAGGGTGGGCTTTGTTCGTACTTGGTATGAGGCAGACGAACGGAGGAAACAACGATCGCATACACGATTGGGCAAGTGAGAGATGACAAAAGACCCTATCGTATAGATTGATGCCCAATTGTTTAGATAAAGCTATGCGATCGTAAGCTTGGTTTTTTCGCGTAACAGACTCTACACGATCGTTTACCTATGCCAACGATTGTTAAGCAAAGCTATACGATCGTTTAGTAAAACACTGCACGATCGTTTAAACTCGTACCTGCAGATCGATCGTTTAGCTCGTCCAACCATCGTTTAGTAATCTATATTTACTTGACGACCACACATGACTTTCTATATGCAGAGAGAAAACTCAAAAACTTTTCTCAAACTTTTGTTAAAACTACTTTTTCAAAATAGGAAACCACTTTCCTTTTAAACTCACGGTACCATGATCCAATAACCACCCACTACTTTGGTTATTTAAAAAGAAAAAGTATTAATTATCCAATAATTAATATTATTATAAATATAAATGATAACCAACTTATCATACTATATTTTATAACCTATAGTTTTAATATTTCATCTCATGAAACAAATAAACCATAGTTCTTTTCTATTCCATGGTACTTTATGTGTAAAATCTCATTTATATCAATCCTCCACTAGATTATACTTATACATCATAACCGATTAATCAAATATATAATAAAAACCTCTTGTCATTTGAACATTTCAAATCAACACTAATAGCTGATCCTCAACATATCCAAACTACGAAGGGACCTCATGGACCTGTAGCTCCGAAGCTCCAATGGTATGTGAATAATTGACTAAACTCTTTAGTCACGGGATCTACCATCCGTTAACTGCCAGGAATTCTACTAAAGACGCGACCAGCTAAACTCTTCTTACTACAGATATATTATGTGTCCATCTTAACCAATCAGTAGTGCAACAACCCTTCATAGATCGCTCATAAGTACAGCTGGGCCAATAACCGTTATGCCTTTGTAGTTACATCTGCCTTAAGTAGCACTGATCTCTCTAATGAACATAAGTTATAGTCCTATTATGACTGAGTCCTCTCTTCCAAAGAGAAGCTGTGGCCACTATGTTTAAGCCCCGGAATCAGCTCTTCAGGGAGCAATCTCTCTACTTATCCCTGCTTCAAGAAAAGAGTGAATTCCATCTTGTGGATTGAGTTCCCAGCTCCCAGATCAGACAAGTCCCCAAAAAGGTAGGTATGTTAAGTGGCAATCTGGCCACTCTCACCTATTCTAATCAAAGGGCCGCCCTCAAAGACAGGAATTCATAAAATAGTCAGGATTGAGGTCGTGTCACCTATGGTCGTTTAGGTGAGATGCAAGTCTCTAGTATCAACGATGTTATATATAAAGTCTAGTTATCTCGTGGTCCATGTCTTATACAAACTCTTTGTATAGGATACCCCCGCTCTAGGTCTCCACATGAATAGTCAGGATCTACCATCTGTAGTAGTTTATAACATTTGCAAACCTCTACAAAGTGGGCCGTATTCATAGTGTCACCAGGATCAGGTATCCCACCTTAATCCTTATACTATAGACCAATTTAGGTTATCACTTAAGGCATGATCTACTTGTATATCACATATACATGCTTAAGTTCACATAAGACAACCAAGGAGCTTCGTTTATTGGATATGAGTAAATGCCAGAATTAAATAACATTTATTTTATTCATCGGACAATGTGTATCTGTATAAAACAACGAGACTCTAGGAGAATTAGGACACCAATCCCAACAATTCAAATATCCCAACAATAGTGTTACCAAAATAAGGTATGCGACCTTGTCTATGTACTATAGATCATTTTGACTATTTACTCGAACCTGATCCACCTTTATGTCTCCACATAAAGTTCAAGTAGTCATCCAATAGTCAAAAGAACTTTTAGGTTTATTGGATTTCTATTCAAAAAATAGATCTATTTAATAACACCTTTATTGAATTTTCAGAATAAGCTCCATTGTTTATATACCACGAGTTTTAGGACAAAAAACCCAACAAACTCCCACTTGGACTAAAACTCCAGTGGTAACTTATACATCCGATATATAAGACCGAGTTTCTGAGTTTTACAGATAAATATAATAAACTAGGGAATCCCATACCCATCTTTTACCATTTAGTATCTCTATACCTGATATTTCTCCCAATTGCCCTAGGTTATCTGGTATTCCTAGTCCTACTAGGTAATTCTCAAACACTTTAGCTGAGAGAATTATTGTAAACATTTTAGTATACAATAGGCTTTAGATAAAACTATAAGAGGATTGCATCTTAATCTCAATAATGGCCAAGAAATACACTTTCCTCCCACTACATTGCGTACTCTAAACTCCTTGAGCTAGATGCATCTGACCTATCTCAATAACTCTTTGTTAACAGTCAGATCTAGAAATCTTTAAAATTTGTATACTTTGATCTAGACATTTAGATATCTGAATATCTACAAATGACATTTAACAATTTGATTCTCAACAGAGGTTGCTAGAACAAACATAATTTTTGAAAATGAACATTTCATTTATCACAAAAATATATACAATTTGTTCTATACAAGATTTAACAATTAAAAAAAGTAGAACTTCTCCCACTGGATGAGTTGAGCAAATGGCCCTAGGGTCAAGTTAGCCTAGTTAACTTTTCTCTGCTCTCTTCTCGACAAGATATTAAGGGCAATGTCTCCTCCAGTGCCCTTCTTCGTTGCAGTGGAAACATTTCCCTTTGCAGCGCTATCCTTGCCTTTCAATCCAGTAGACTTCTTCCCTTTCCTTTTGCCTTTCTTCACAAGAATACTCATATTCTCCGAAGAGGAAGCAACTTCAGGCTTGGAGAACATTCCTCATTTCTTGGCAGTAGTAACATTTACTACTGGCATCAGATCCTTTGTTCTCAACATTGTCTGGTAAGCCTGTAGCTCATTCAACATAGTAGTCAAATTTTATTCATAAATGCATTCATAATTGCAGAAAACTCTTCAGAAGAGATTCTAGAATAAAACCAACTTGACTCTCTCGTCCATGATAACACCGTTTACTTCCGTCATATTAAAGTGGACCATTATGTCTATGACATGTTCACAAACATTGGTCCCCACTTTGATGTGACTGTTGTAAACGTACTTAATGACATTCCCCGTAGAGATTCTATAATCTCTTTGGCAGTACTCATATTCTCATGCTTCTTTTGTTAACACATGAGGTAAGCTGTGCTTTATCATTAGCCTTGACCCATTTTCATATGCATCCCAAACATTTCAGTTTGTGTTAGAGCTAGGAATGGGAGGACAGTCCTCAGTTAAGACAAATCACAAATTGCCTATTGCAAGTATCGTATTCAAATTTGATTTTTAATTCACATAATTATCCCCGATAAATTTATTTGACACCAACACTTGTATTAATGAACTTGTCATTTTGAAATTTAATATCCAATCAAGTTTTAGCAATTTTAATAATTTACCCAAGATTATTCTTTTGCAACGATACTACATCAAGACATTCTTGACTAAATACTACCTCCAAAATAACTCATATTCCGTTAGTCATTTAGGTACTGCTTTTGGTCAGACATTATTAACACTTAATAATTTTGTAAGTGTAGACCCGTCATTTTCGGATGTCAGAGGCCACTAATGACCAAAGAAATCCTATCCATTTCTGGAGATTGAGTTGTTCCGAATCCTATGTTACAACCCTCCAAGAAATCCTATCCATTTTGAAATAATAGAAGAATCATTTGTTCTAGTGGGGATTGCCTCGACCCACTTGGAAACATAATCTACTCCAAGAAAAATGTACAGATAACCAAACAAAGAAGGAAATGGACCCATAAAATTTAAGCCCCACATGTCAAATATTTCACAAACAAGGATGGAATTGAGAGACATTTCATTTCTTTTAGACAAAGATCTAAATTTTTTACACTTTTTACAAGACTTGCAATATGCATATGAATCAGAAAAAAGAGAATTCCAAAATAGTCCTAAATCTAAAATTTTTCTAGCAGTTTGTTTTGGACTAGAATGACCTCCACATGCATGCTCATGACAAAACGAAAAAACATACTCAAATTCTTCGTTAGGGACACATCTCTTAATAATTTGATTGAACAAAATTTCCATAGATAAGGAAGGTCAATTTTTGTTTAAACCTTCTAGATGAAGACATGTTAAAGAGAAACTTACCTGTAACAAGGTAATTTACCATGTCGGCGTACCATGGTAGGAAAGCAGTTACCTTGAAAAGGTGTTCATTAAGAAAATCTTCTCTAATTGGAATTAACTCTTCTTTTTTCATGATTCAACTTAGATGGTCGGCCACTGAATTCTCGGATCCTTTTCTTTCTTTGATAGTCAAGTTGAAATCTTGCAAAAGATCCACCTGACAAGTCTGGGCTTTGATTTTTTTCTTTGTCATGAGGTACCTAAGAGCAACGTGGTCAGTATAAGCAATTATTAGAAAACTGAGAATGTAAGATCTAAATTTATCCAAAACAAAAATAATAGAAAGAAATTCTTTTCTTGTGGTTGAATAATTGATTTGAGATGAACTGAGCATTCTAGATGCGAAACAGATCACATGGCACTTCTTGTTAACTCCTTGGCCTAATATCGCCCCTACTGCTAGGTTATTAACATCGCATATGATCTCAAATGGCAAGTCCCATCGGGGTTGTTGAAGGATTGTAGTTGATGTCAACTTCTTTTTGAGTGTGTCAAAGGCTTCCTTGTATTCCTTATTGAAATCAAATGTGGCATCTTTTTGAAGCAGACTTGACAAAGAGAGTGCAATTTTTGAAAAGTCCTTAATGAACCTCCTGTAGAACCCTGCACTACCAAGAAAAGTGCGCACTTTCCTAATGTGTTTAGGATAGGGAAGGTTAGCTATGATATTTTTTTTTGCTTTATCAACTTCTATGCCGTTAGAAGATGCAAGGTGTCCTAAAACTATCCCGTGAGAAGCCATGAAGTGACGTTTTTCATAATTCAAAACCAAATTTGTTTCTATGCATCTTTTCAAAATCAAACTCAAATTGTGCAAACAGTCTTCGAAAGGATTACCATACACAGTGAAGTCATCCATGAAAATTTCTATGCACTTTTCTATGTAGTTAGAGAAAATGCTCATCATGCATCGTTGAAACGTACCTAGGGCGTTACAAGCCCAAATGGAATTCTTCTAAACACATATGTACCATAAGTGCATGTAAATATAGTATTTTCTTGATCTTCCTATGCTATTGGTATTTGATAAAATCCAAAAAAACCGTCAAGAAAACAAAAACATGGCTTCCCAGCTAGTCGTTTAACCATTTGGTCAATAAAAGGTATAGGAGAGTGATCTTTTTCTTGTTACCTCGTTGAGTTTTCTGAAGTTTGTACACATTCTCCAACCATTTTGCACTCTCATTGGAATCATTTCACCTTTATCATTTTTCATAATGGTCATCCCAGTCTTTTTCGGTACCACATGAATCAGACTTACCCATTGGCTCTCTGGGATTGGGTAAATTATTCTGGCTTCAAGTAGCTTGAGAATTTCTTTTGTGAACAATTTCTTTCATGGTTGGGTTTAGTGTTCTTTGAGGTTGAAAGGTTTCCTTGGCTTTGTCCTCTAGGAAAATTATGTGCATGCAAAGGGAAGGGCTTATACTTTTGATATCATTCAAAGTCCAACAAATTTCTTCCTTGTGGTCCTTCAATGTTTCTACTAGTGAACATTCTTGGAAAGATGTGACTTCTCTAGATATGTGTTGGGATTGGTGTCCTAATTCTCTCGGAGTCTCTTAGTTTGTAAAATTGTACACATTGTTATGAATAAAATAAGAGTTATTCTATTTTGTATTTACTCATATCCAATAAACAAATTTCCATGGTTACTGTATGTAACTTAAGTATGTATATGAGATATATAAGTGGATCATGCTTTAAGTGATAATCTAAAAAGGTCTGTAATATAAGTATTAAAGTGGGATACCTGATTCTGGTGACACTACAGATACGACTCGCTTTGTAGAGATTTACAAGTGTTGTGGACTACTATAGTTGGTTGATCTTGACCATTTATGTGGAGACATGCGAGCGAGAGTGTCCTATACAAAGAGTTTGTATAAGATCGAACCACGAGATGATTCATCTCTTTATATAATGCCGTTGATACTTGAGACTTACATCTCACCTAAACGATCATAGGTGACATGACCTTAATCCTGAGTGTTTTGGGAACTCCTGCTTTTGAGGGTGGTTCTTTGATTAGTATGGGTGAGAGTGGCCAGATTGCCAACTCAATAAGCCTACCTTTTTGAAGATTTGTCTGATTGGGGAGTTGGGAACCCAGTTACACAAGATAGAATTCACTCATTCCCCGAAGTAGGGGTAAGTAGATAGATTGCTCCCTTAAGGGCTGATTCCGGGTCTTGAACATAATGGCCACAACTTCTCTTTGGATGAGAGGACTCAGTCATAGTAGAACTATGAATTATGTTCATTAGAGGGATCAGGTACTTAAGGAGTTAGATGTAACTATAGGGGTAAAATGATAAATTGGCCTAACTGTATTTACGAGTGATCTGTGAAAGGTTATCGCACTGTTGATTGGTTGATATAGACAGAAAACATATCTGTAGTAAGAAGAGTGCAGTTGTCAGTCTTTAGTGGAGTACCCAATAGTTAACGGATGGTGGATCCCGTGGCTAAAGAGTTTAGTCAGTTATTCACGTACCATTAGAGCTTCAAGCTATAAGTCCATAAGGTCCCCTTGTCAGCTCAATGGATTCAAGTTGATAATCAATTCTTGGGGTTAGTTTGAAATGTTCAAATTGACAAGAAGAAATTTAATTATATATGATATAATTGGTGTGAAGTATGAGATACATCAAGTGAGATCAAAGGAAAAATGTTTTTCTAAAATTAAAAAGTTACTTGATTCGGAAAGAAACTCACGGAGAGGTTATCAAGTGAAAATGTTTCACTAAACGATAGCTAATAGAGAGACTAACCGATCACAGGGCATTGTCTATACGATAGGTTGCCATCTTTTACATGATTGAGCACATCATCTATACGATAGACTGTGTCATCTCCCACTTACTCAATCGTCTACATGATTGTTGTTCCTCTAGTATCTTCCTCTAACCAAGATCATACAGAGCTCATAACTCTTGGATTCTCACACCGGGAATACCAAAGTAACCATTGTGGTGGTGTCCTCACTCATCTCGATTGAGTTCGAGGTTGTGGAGGCCGTTCGTTGGGTTCGTATTCGTTGTGATCATGTTGTTGTTTCAGTCGTTGTGTTTGAGGGCTAAGGTGTTGTTCTTGGATACATTAGAGTGATCGAGGGAGTTTGAAGAATGAGTCTTCAAAGATATGTATATTCCATCCCTTGATTATCTTAAAGCATAATGTAATTTCTAGTTGTTGCATGACCGGTTAGTTTCCGTTTTGTGATAGTAATTGTTTATGTTCAATGTCAAATGGAATTTAGAACGATTCTTCTGCTGCTTATGGAAACCCTCATGTTTGATTTCCTTCAACATGGTCACAGGAAAGGCTTTCTCTTCTCCTAAGAAAACGTATTTGAGGTGAGAAGGGAGAGCCTTAAGCTCAATCCCCTATACCTGAGATTCCACAACATCATTCTTAGAAGAATTATCATTCAATTCAACATCATTCGAAGTAAAGAAAGAGTTAATTAAAGAGTCATCATCATCAAGATGAATGAAGGGGGCAACCAAACAATCCAAATTTTCATCAATGGAAAACAACAATTCATCAAACATGTCGCATGTATCTATGGAACAAAGAGACAAATACTCATCTGGAAATTTCATGGCATCATAAATATTGAAGGATTTTACCTCTCCATTAAATTCTATTGATAAAGACCCCTTATCTATGTCAATTCTAGTTTTTGTAGTTTTCATGAAGGGTCTACCAAGTAAAATAGTAGAAGAAGAAGTAGAGTATAGTTTATCCATTTTCAAAATGTAAAAATCGACTGTAAAAATTAATTCTCCAACTCTCAGCAAAACATCCTCTACTATGCCTAGGGGTTGTATGTATGACCTATCGGCTAGTTGTATGCAAACATTAATTTTTTGTAGGTCATTCAATTTAAGCTCTTCATAAACATAAAAGGCATAACGTTTATTGAAACACCTAAATCTAGCATAGCATGAGTGATAATTCTATCTCCTATTTTACATGGCAAGTTAAACATTCTCGAATCTCTGCATTTTTTGGGCATATCCTTTTTTAACAAAGTAGAGACATTTTGCTAACAGTTACTCTCTCCTCTTCCTTCCATTTTCTTTTCTTAGTACATAAGTCTTTTAAAAAGTTAGCATACCTACGTATTTGTTGAATAGCATTAAGCAAAGGGATGTTAATTTGGAACTTTTTGAACATCTTAACAAACTCGAGGTCGATATCTTTCACCTTAGGTCTTGCTAATCTACTAGGGAATGGTGCCTTAGGTACGTACGACTCTGTGTTAGGAGGAGAGTAATTGAAGGAACCCAAATTGAAGGGAATCATAAGCGGAAGCAAGATCGACCCAAATTTCATTTTTCGTTAAATGTGAGATTTACAGTAAAACAAGAACAAGATATGTGTTTATATATAAATTACAACATGCTATCAAAAGGTTTTAGAAACGTTACCTTTGAAGACCTTTCTTCAAGATTCCCTCGAACAACACATGAACCCCTTGAAGACTTTCTTCAAGAAAACTTCGAACAAGAACAAACACGACCATAAAAAATTCCTCGGTATTCTTAGGTAGAGAACCCAGGAGTGGTGGGCTCTGATTATTTTGGATTAAGGGAAACTTAGGTGGAGAGGAAAAAGAAGATTTGCAAATTGTTCAACAACAATTTAAAAAACACAGAACCCTTTTGTCTCTTTTCTCACTGTCAATCTCGATAATTAGATTATTGGAAGAAGGAGACTCTCTCCTGTCATTCAAAGAACCAAAAACCACAACCACCCATTTACGTGGGTGGAGGGAAAAGAGGAGGAAGGAGTTGTAACTCCCTCCCTCATTTTAAATTAAAATAATATTTAATATATATATATATATATATATATATATATTAAATTATATGTTATATCACATATAACATATAACCTATAGATTTAATATTGTATCACAAACAGTATAACCTATAGTTTCTTTTATCTCTAATATGGTATTTAATATAAATCACATTTATATTAACTTTAACAACTATGAATCCAATTCATAGAATTATTTGAATCATATTCAAATATTTATTTCCTCTCACTAAACTATCATGTATCAAATACATTATAATAATTATATCACATATAATTAAAACAATTTAATTATATCATATATAATTAAATCCCTCTACTAATTTAAACAATTCAAATTAATCCAAAAACTGATTCTCAATTAATCTTATTGAGCTACCTAGGGGACATCATGGATCTGTAGCTTGAATCTCCAACGGTACATGAATAATTAATTAAACTCTTTAATTAAATTATTCACCATTTGTTAACTATCGGACACTCCACTAAAGACCGACAGCTGCACTTTTCGCACTATAAATATATTTTTGTGTCTACTAAATATAACCAATCAACAGTACAATGACCATTAAAAAATTGCTCGTAAGTACAACTAGGCCAAAATTACCATTTTGCCCCTATAGTTACATCTAACTCCTTAAGTATCACTGACTCCTCTAATGAACAATAGATCATAGTCCAACTATGACTAAACCTCTCTCGGGTCAGGAGAGGGTGTAGCGCCACATTGTTCAAGACACGAAATCAGCCTTTAAGAGAGCAATTTATCTACTTACCCCAACCTTGACGAAGGAGTGAATTTCTTCTTATGTAGTTGTGTTCCCAGCTCCCCAATTAGATGAATCTCCAAAATGGTAGGCTTATTGAGTTGGCGATCTGGCCACTCTCACCCATACAAATCAAAGGACCGCCCTCATAGGTAGGAGTTCACAACTCACTCAGGATTCAAGTCATGTTACCTATGTCATCCTAGTGAAATGTAAGTCTCTAGTACGAACAGCTCATATAATCAGAATAAACATTTCGTGGTTGGGTCTTATACAAACTCATTTGTATAGAATATCCCCGCTTACATGTCTATACATGAATGATCAGGATCAGATCATTTGTAGCACTTTACAACAATTGTAACACCTACGGGCCATACTCGAAGTGTCACTAGGATAAGGTACCCAGCCTTATCCATCTACTATAGACCATTTAGGTTATCACCTAAACATGATCCACCCGTATGTCTCTACATACATGTTTAAGTTATAGGAATAACCTTGGATATTAGTTTATTGGTTTGTGGTTAATGCAATTAAAA
Organism: Benincasa hispida; assembly: GCF_009727055.1. Classification (NCBI taxonomy): domain Eukaryota; kingdom Viridiplantae; phylum Streptophyta; class Magnoliopsida; order Cucurbitales; family Cucurbitaceae; genus Benincasa; species Benincasa hispida. The sequence continues at coordinate 19,966,896 of NC_052356.1, forward strand.
TATCACATATTTTATTAAATAGACAATGAGTTTGAATAAAATATCATATATTTTCTTAAATAAACAATGAGTTTGTTCAATAATGTTTACAAACTATAGGAACCTATGAGATTTAGGGCATCAACCGCAATAATAATCACATACCTCGGAAAAAATAGGAGTCTCTTTTGGTTCACTTACCTTGCTATCTTCTTCTTTCATGACATTTTTTTGCTTCTTGGGAGGAGATTGAACCAGGTTTGCATCTTGAGAGCATGAGAGGATTTCCTTATTGCTTCTGAGAGTGATTACACTTACATTTGCATGCTTCGATTGAGCGGGGAGCTTTCCAGATCATTTACTCTCAAGCTTGCTTACCACAGTTGCAAGTTGCGTGATTTGTGTGCCCAAGTTTGAGAAGCCTTGTCTAGTCTTTTGTTGAAAAGATTTTGTATCTTGTTGAAGTTGTTTGGTTTCTTGTTGAAGTTGTATGTTATCCTTTTGCAAATTGTAGGGTTCATGTTGAAATTTCAAAGAGTGGCCAACAAAGGATTTTACTGCATCCTCGAGAGACATACCTTAGGAGCTTAAAGAAAATTGATTCTGGTTCTTGTACTGCTCTTGAGATCTCCATTTGAAATTGGGATGATCTCGCCACTCTTGTTTATAAGTTTGCCCATGGGGGTCGTAGTTCCTTTGGAATCCTCCTATTGCATTCACTTGAGGTTGACCTTGTGGGTAAGCTTCGAAACTATGTCCAACCACACCACATACTCCACACGTTTAATTTGGGGGAATCCTTGAGCAACCTGAGTAAAAAGGGAAACGGGATTAGATAGTTGAGTTCTCAACTCACTAACCTCTTTAGCCTGAATAACATCATATTCGGGAGTCGTTGATCCAAAATTCTGGGATTTCTCCGCCATGGTTGATATTAGCTCACTAGCTTTAGTGGGCGGTTTGTCAGTTAGAGCTCCACTGACGACCGCATCAATGTTGCTCCTCTCAGATGGAAGCAATTCTGTATAGAAATATTGGATACAGGGACTCTCCTACCAATTGATGATATTGGTTAGAAATTTGATGATGGGTAAAGGAAGCACAAATTTTCTTATACCTTTCCTAATACTCATATAAGGACTCTCCTACCAATTGCTTTATACCATATATTTTTTTCTAATATTTTTAGCCTTAGATGCATGGAAAAATTTTTCTAAATTTTTTTTCTTAAGATCATTCCATATGGTAATCAATCCCATCGGTAGGTAGTACAACCAATCTTTGGCCACATCCTTCAAGAGGGAAAGGCCCCAAGATTAAGTTGTTTTTGTATTAGCCCCTGTGGGCGCATACCATCACATACCAAATGGAATTCTTTCATGTGTTTATCTTTCATGTGTTTATGTGGTGTGGATCCTCCCCTGGATTACCTCGAAAAGTGGGTAAGAGATGAACTAAACCGGGTTTCAATCCAAAAGGTATCGTAGTCTCCGGATATACTATACATAACTATTGTTCAGTGTAATTCGGTTTGGCAAACTCTCTTAATGTTTGCTCCCTTACTTCACCCATAGTGTTCATTTATATTAGTTCCTTTTCTTGACTTGATTCTTCAAAATTCTCCTTATTCTCTTCGTTTTCTTTCCTTTTCATAGTTTTCTCTCCTCACGGTCGATATCTACAACAAAATCACAAAGCACACACCGAGAGGAGCGGGTCATGCACAAAAGAAAATTTTAATTAAACGAACTATTTTTGTTTTTATTTCTTTTCGTAAAAAAAAGGAATTCAAAGATTCTAAAAGGCCAATTGCACAGGTTCTCTGGCAATGACATAGATGTTGTTAATTCTATCTTACACAAGCAAATAAAATTTATACTAGTCGAACAACTACTAAAACTAATACGTAGTTAAAGTGAAAGTAGGGGGGTCGATCCCAAGGGAACCTCTATTAATTGGCCGAGAGTAACCTTTGAATTAAAAAAAAATTGTAATTTGGGGGGGGGGGGGATTGTTTGTAAAGAAACTAAAAAAATAAAATAAACTAGAATGAAGATGGAAAACAATTTGTAAACTCAACTTACTATTATTATTTTTTTTTTTTAAAAAAAAAAGAGTTGATAGAAAAAGATTCTTGGGAAATCTTGTTACTAGGTCTAATCCTATCATCATTCTTAAACAATTACTTGGAAACTCAAACATTCCATAATCCAATAAGGAAAGACCCTTAAAGACCCATATAGCCAATTAAACATAAATCAATATCATATTATCCCCAATCTAAATAAAAAAACACTTTCCATATAGTAATTTTTCATGTTCTTTTCTTAGATTACTTTAAAGACATGAGTTATTCATGATTATGACATTCAGAAAGACATTTGAGTTAATTTTCAAGAATGATTGAATGAATATTTCTAAATTAAGAAATTCAAGAGTTAAATTCGGAAAAATTCCAATTAAACACAGAAGAAAACATAATTTTTGTAACCTATCTCTACATTATGCAATAGATGCCAAGCAAGAATTATATTGAGAAATCAATACAATCAAAAGTGTCAATTATCCTCCATTAATTTCTATTCAAATTCAGTCTAAGAACATTCAAGAATGGTGACAATTCAAAAAAATATACAAAAGAACTCAAGAAATTAAACCTAGAATTAAGATTTTCCAAGAAAATAGAATTACATAGCCATGGGATTGAGAAGTCTTGAAAGAAATCTTTGAAGATATGATGAAATCCATGAAGCAATTCACTAGGAAATTGTCAATTTTGCAAGAAATCTCTCAACAAGAACAAATTTGTGAAGTTTTCTCTCTAATTTCAATCTAAGCTTTCTTTATCAAAAAAAATAATGATTTTTTTTTCTCTTGGTTGAAGTTTGAAATGAAGCCTTTTTTTTTTTTTTTTTTTTTTTTTTTTTTTTTTTTTCTGAAGAAGGTCGCAGCATTGCAATGCTGCCCTAAAGAAGTCCAATGTTGCATTGCGTAGGCGTGTGCACACGCGTTTTTATTTTTTCGTCAACTTCCTAAGCATTGCAACGCTTGCGTAGAGTATTGCAATGTTGCATAGAGCGTTGCGACACTGCCTTGTTTTGTAGCAAAATGGTGCATTCTATCCTCCAGCATTGAGCTAGCGTTGAGATTAATATTGTGGGGAGCGTCGTGATGCTCCAAGCATTGCTGAAGTGTGTTGACTTATTCCTTTTGAGGGGACAAAGTGGTAATTTGTATTGGCTCTTCTTCTTAAGTGATTCTTTGGTGTCATTTGGCTCAATTTAGCTCCAAATTCTTCGAAATAACTCCATTTTTATTGGGATTGGAATTTACCAATCAAAATAGACATTTTAAGCAAATAATTGAAGTAAAATTGAGGAAATTAGTATACAAAACATAGCTCTTTACAAGACCTATCACAATGTCACATTTATCTTTGTCATGATTCCTCTTAAAAACTTCCCAAGTTAGTTTCTATTGGTGATTTAAATAATGTTTCAACTTGCTCCCTTTGATTGTGTAAATTGTAAACTTGTGAAATAACCCGCTTTATCTTTTCCCCATTCATCCTCTTCATGTGGTATACCTTTTGGCTTAATTCATTATGATATTTGGGGTCCACTCCCACTCACACTGTCAATGGCTCGATACCTCATCTTATTCATAGATGATTTTTTTTTCGATTTACTTGGATATATTTTTAAAAAAGTCGTTCTGCTTTATCTCAAGTTTATATTGATTTTGCTAAGATGGTTCAAACATAATTCTCTTGAACCATCAAAGTACTTCGTACAGATAATGCAATGGAGTACAAGGACTCAGTTCTCCTATCTTTTCTCAGCCAATAAGACAGTCTTGTTCAATGTTCATGCCACCACACCTTTCAACAAAATGGTCAAGTAGAGCATAAACATCAACATATTTTGGATTCTGTTTGTGCTCAGTTTCTCTCTACTTCTTGTCTTGAGAATTTTTGGGGTGAAGCTATTATTGCTTCTATTTATGTCATCAATCGTCTACCTTTCCCTGTCCTTCAAAACATCTCCCCCTTTTGAACATCTCTATGGTACTCCTCCTTTTTACTCTCATTATAATTTTTTTTTTTGTTATGTCTGCTTTGTTCTTCTACACCCTTATGAACATACCAAACTTGAACCTCGTGCTCGTTTATGCTATTTTCTTGGCTATCAAACTAATCATAAAAGTTTTCTTGTTGGGATCCTATCTCCAAACGGTTACGTATCTCCTGTCATGTTACTTTTTGGGAGCATTGTATGTTTTCTAGCCTCTCCTCCTTCCATACCTCTCTATTAGTTCACAACTTTTCTTTACTAATCCCTCAATGCCATTTTTCCTGAACTTGACCCATCCACTTCTATCTCTCCTCTCCCAGACCCAACATTTGTTTCTGAAAATACTTCCTCATCTAACATCGTAACCATCTCTTAGCCTACTCAAATTGATCTTCTTCTTGCTCGCCCGACATCAACATCTTTCTCTACTGCTGAATCTGAACCTGCACCAGTCATTCCTATTCGTCACTCCATCGGGGTAAGTCAACCTTCCCATTTTCTTCAAGACCTTCATTGTTTCTTCACCATTAAGTCGTTAGCTGAATCGTCATCTTATCATGAGGCTAGCACTAACCCTCTTTGGTAGTAAAAAATAGATAAGGAACTCCAGGTGTTAGAAAAGACTTATACTTGGAATTACGTTGATCTTCACCCCGAGTAAGAGATCTATTGGCTGTAAGTGGATCTATAAAATCAAAACACATTCTGATGGCTATATTGAAAGTTATAAGGCTCGACTTGTTGCAAAAGACTATTCTTAAGAATGAGACATTGATTATGAAAAGACATTTGCTCTAGTATCTCGATTGACATCTGTTCAGAGTCTTTTAGCTGTTACAGTTGCCAAACAGTGGCTTCTTCTACATATGGATGTTAAGAAACATTTCTCAATGGAACTCTATCTGAGGAGGTATATATGAGCCTAACACGACTTCTCCACCTCAGAAAGTATGTCTTCTAAGATGAGCCTTATATGGTCTAAAACAAGCCCATGAGCCAGGTTTTGCCACATTCAGTTCCACTACCCAACTTGGGTTTACTTCCAATCTGCATTCACAACTCTTTTTACACGTCAGAATCGTCACAATATTGTTCTTCTCCTTCTCTATGCTGATGATATGATAATTACAGGAGATGATCCTTGGGCTATATCTGACTTGTAAAGCTATCTGGGGAAACACTTTGAGATAAAAGATTTGGGACCAATCAGTTGCTTTCTTGGCCTTAAGGTCTCATCTCGCTATTAAGTTACTACCTGTCTCAAGCTAAATACGCATATGATCTCCTAGCTTGATTTGGCATTACTAAATTAACCACATCATCAAACACCATTGGATCCGAATGTTTGTTTGATTCCATTTGATGGTGTTTCTCTTGATGATGCCATCCCTTATCAGCAATTGGTCGGCAACCTCATTTACCTTACTGTGATCCATCCAGATATTGTATATATTGTTCATATTGCTAGTCAGTTCATGTCCGCTCCTAAGTCTATACATTTTACTATTGTCTTTGTATTTTACGAAATGTCAAAGGCATTCTTGGCCATGGACTTGAGTTTTCTTCCCAGTCATCCTTAGTGTTAACTGGATACTCTGATGTTGATTGGGCTGTTAATCCCACTATCATCATTCCACCACAGGTTACTATTTTTACTAATGTGATTCTCTCTTCTCTTGGCGAAGTAAGAAACAAACTGTTGTTTCTCATTTTAGCACAAGATCCGAAAATTGTGCCCTTATAGATACTACTTTTAAGTTCCTATGGCTTCGCTGGCTTCTTGCCGATATGGGTGTTCCTCAACAATCTGCTACTGTACTTCATTGTGGCAATCCTAATGCCATCCAAATTGCTCACACTGATGTATTCCATGAACGTACTAAGCACATTGAAAATGACTGTCATTTTGTTCGTCATCATCTTATGGGCAACACTCTTCTCTTGTGATCCATCTGCACTACAAAGCATCTAACAGATATCTTCAGAAAAGCTTTATCACCCAGTCGTTTTCTTTAGTTGCTTCACAAACTCAAGTTGATTGCTACTCTACCATCTTAAGTTTGCAGAAGGGTATTACCATAATGAATATTATTAGTTGCCAATTTGAATATTATTAGTCATCAATTATCCTTAATTTAGGCTATTTAGCTTTCCTTACTTATTCCATTTTGTTAATATATTTATCCTTGTATTCTATATTGTAAATCATCTGATTATCAATAAAATATTGATTTTACCATATGGTATCAGAGCTGGCTCAACCTTACCTCCTGCTGTTGTCGTCTTAGTTAACTTAGCTCCCACCGTTGACGTGTTCAGTGATGTCCAGTTCCTACCGCTGTCTTAGTTAAGACATCTCCAACAGCCGACGTGTTCAAATCGGTTCATCTCCCAATCTTCTGCAAGACCGACCATGTCTACTCATCTCCCAATTTCCTGCTAGATCACTGAATTTGTTATTGTTATATTTAAGCGTCAAGTTTTATTATTGGTCAATATAATGAATTTGCTTGAATTGAACATTTAAATTTATATTATATATATTAATAATTTGATAGATAATTGATTATTATTTCTTCTACCGTAAAATTTTGTTAATTTTCCTTTAATTGAAATTGTGAATGTGAAGTTAATCATATAAAATAATATTTAGTAAGAAATTTAACCATTTAATAAAAAAATTTCAATAGTAGTTATTCAAGCTAATTGATTTTCCATTAAAAAAAAAAAACAAAACAGAGAAAAATTTTCCACGAAAAACCAAATACTTGCAAATTTCTCATTAGAAGTCTCTTACTTAATCAAATGAAATTAAATGGAAAATGTCGAAGGAATGGGAAACGGAGAAGTTACATAACACCATTTTTTTTTTTTTTTTTTTTGTGAAATTATATAACACTTGGGTTTGATTTTAATTAAAATCATGTTATTTTTCCAGATTTTTAGACCCTCTACTCCATATATAAAAAGAAAAAATATTGCAAATAAAACTTAGTAAATAAAAAAATATGATCGCAAGATTCCGTATATAAAATTTATAAAATTTGCGATATAGGTGTTAATTAAATTAAAAGTTCCAAATTCACATAAAGATAGGAAACTAATAATTCTCCTTTTCCTAAACCTATAACGAATGAGTTTCACACTCTCTATAAATTTAAACAAATTCACAAAATTAATTTCAAAGTGGATTTAATTATTAAATTTCACCACAATAAAATTGTTCAAAATGTCCTCGTCAATTATTTCTTCCCTAACTATCTTTCCACCATCAATATCGGCGCCGTCGCCGTCGCCGCCGTCGTCGTTTGTACTTTCTCCCTTCGTTGAGTATATAGCCGTGGTCTCCATGTTTCTCCTTTTTCTACTATGTTTCTACATTGCCACTTTGTGTAGCGAAAGGACCCCCAAATCTGACCGGAAAAAGTTGTTAGAGACTCTGAAGATTGAAGTGCCGGATTTCGATTACGGCAAAGATGATGAGGGTGAAAAAGAATGTGTGATTTGTCTTCGTGAAATTGAAGAAGGGGAGAAGTGTAGAAGGATGAGCATGTGCGATCACGTGTTTCATAGGGACTGCATTGACCGGTGGTTTATGGTGGATCCCCATTGTCCACTCTGTCGGACAGCCGTTTGTGTGGTGGTTGTTGAAAAATAGGATGACAGTCATTTGAATTTTACAGGCTATGTTTGGTCAAAAGAATAGGAATCGGGAGTGGATTATTGTTTCGCCATTTTTAAAGTCACTGTGATTCTTTTACTATGAAACATCAATTCTACTCTTTGTTCCGTCTTCTTGTATATTGAATTTTTTTTTTTATTTAAACTTTCAATTTCATGAAATTGGATTATAATTTTAAATGATTGTTGCAAGTTTTACTCTTGTTCGTAGAAGATTCAGGTAAAATATATACTATATATATTTTACTCTATTTATAGATGAGTAAAACATATGGGTAAAGATAAAATGTTATTTATATAAATATGGTTAATAATTAAAATAAAGAAAAAAAATATATAAACAGAGTTTTCATTCTCTTCCGGCTAATTTATCAACTAATTCTTTTTTTAACAAAATATTGATAGTGTAAAAATCTTTATAAGCTCATTCTTCTAAATAAATATAACTTTATACAAAAATAAGTTTAAGCAAATGTAACTCTAGTGTTGTTTTCTCTCAACTTTTATTGATTTCATATCACACGAGTATTATGTTCATTAAATATATAAGAGTTTTTTTTTTTTTCTTTTCTTTTTAAAATGGATATGTGGTGTGAAAGCTTTGTTAGAAAGTTAAAATTACAACTAATATCTAAATTTGGTGTTTAATTTGATGAAATTAAAAGTTTCAAATTAAAATTTTCGTCATATAAATTAGTGAATGTTTTAATGTGTTATAGAATGTTTCTTTTATCAATTTTTTATTATCCTGTTTATATCAGTTAAAATTTCAAATAATATTTATATTGATTTAAAATCTAAGGTCTCGTTTAATTACCATTTTGTTTTTTGTTCTTAAAATCTAGCATCTATGTTTGTTTCTTCACCATGGTTGGTAACTGTTTTGTTAAAAGCACATTTAAATTCTAAGGTAAATTTAAAAAATCAAATCAAATTTTTGATTTTCAAATAAGCGTTCGTTTGGTAACAATTTTATTTTTTATTTTTGTTTTTGAAAATTAAGCATATACACACTACTTTCATCTCCAAATTTCTTTTTTGTAAATCAAGTCCAATTATGGAAAACTAAAAAATGTAGGCACATATGGTAACCATTTTATTTTTTTGTTTTGTTTTTAAAAATTAAGCCTATGGACACTACTTCCATCTTCAGATTTCTTTTTTTGTTATCTACTTTTTACCAATAGTTTTAAAAACCAAGCTAAAAGTTGTTTTGTCTTTGGAATTTAGCTAAGAATTCAACCATTTTACTTAAAAAAGATGCAAATCATTATAAGAAATATAAATGAAATAGGTTTAATTTTCAAAAACAAAAATAAAAAACCAAATGGTTATCAAACGAGGCCGTAGCTTTTAAAAAATTGTTTTTGTTTTTGGAATTTGACTAAGAATTTAACTATTTTACTTAAAAAAAATGTAATCATTATAATAAATGAGGATGAAATATACATAATTTTTAAAAACAAAAAATAAAAAGACGAAGTGGCTACCAAACGAGACGGTTCAATTTTTTCTTCTAGTTTTTAGTTTCTATAACAAGTTATAGCAATTTGAGTCAAACAGGTTCCTATATTTTCCAATTTTATATATATTAAGTTTTAAAACTTTGAAAGTGTCTAATAAAATCATACGTTTTCATTTTTTTATCCAATAAATCCTATACATATTCTATCCATTAGAAATAAATTGTAATTTTGTACCAAATTGAACTTTAAGATGTAAATTTTAAAAAATATTAAATAGATTAATGATTTATTAGTTCGAGTAAGAGCTTTTGCCGTTCTTCAGGTCGATGCCTACTGCAATATCAGGCAAAGGGCCAAAATACCCTTCTTCCTCCTTGACATAAAATTAAAATTTATGTCTACTAGAACCATCAATATTTTTAAAATTTGTAACATGTGACACCTATCTGGTACAAAACTAAAAGTTAAAAAATATATTAAAATTAAAAATTAGAGACTTATTCAATAAATTTTGAGATAATATAAATATAAATATAAAAATTGAATGATCAAATTTTACATAAAGATTATCTAACATACGATAAAAAAATTTTATATACGATATTACAACATTTCTAGAAACATCATAGATAAACTCAAAAAATTAAAGTCATAATAGAACACAAAGTTTGGTAACCTAGTTTGATATAATACTACCTACATCTAGGGGTAGTTGTGTCCGTGAGAAAATATATTAACTAATATAAAGTCAAACAATTACCACAAACAAGTATAATGACACTCAAATAGTCCAACTTAGCGTATGATGACAATTAGACTCCTTCTAAATGTGGGACTCCCTTTCAATGAAACTTACGCTCTCCCTAAGTGTGAGATCCCCCACCTTCAACGGACTTAGGCTTTCCCTAAGTATAAAAATATTAATGAATGTTCACTTACGTTCCTCTTAAGTGTGAGATTTCCTCTCACCAAGACGTTTATCTTTCCACTTTCAAATGAAGATCACTCACTTGACGAATTTAGTTTAGGTGCCATAAGTTTGAAAATCTCTTCTCAAGTTGTTGAAGAATAAACCAACATGATCTAGAGTAAAACTCAAGATCTACAATAACACAATCTTCTCCGACGAAAGATAGACAAACTTATGATTTGAGAGAAAATGCACAAGACAACCGACTTGAAAGAATCATTAAAACGACCAACCCTAAAATTGAATAAAACCAATTTATAACTTTGAGAAGATATTCAAGGAAAAAAAATAAATCAACTCTACAGGAATAAAGACAACGGGTTATAAAATTTGCAAAATCCTATTCACAGATAAGGAAAAAATCTTATGTAGAATTTTTCGTCTGTCACGATACAATGCCCTAGCATGTTGCAAGACATATAGCAGAGGATAGGAATGAACACCAATAAATATACAATACATATAACAACATATAAGAAACCAATCTCAAGGCAAAATGAGCATGACACTGAACATGTTACAGAAACATGTTGTTCGAGTTTTACGTATAATAGATAGCCAATCATATTGCGATAACAAATACCCTAACAAAACTTATTATTAAACCTTTATCAATTTAGAGGTATAAATTAGTTTTTTCTCTTAAAAATAATATTTATAATTATTTAGTTAAAGCACAAATTTGTTTATAATGGGTTAGACATATTTTTAACTTGATCCTAATTTAATATTTGCCTAAGCAACATTTACGCACAGTAACCCATCACACGCATGTGAAATTTATAGTTTTTCATACGTAGGAGGAAAAAGTTTATAAAATTCTAATTAATGCAATGGCTTTTTTTTTTTCTAAATATTGTTTGACCTAAATAATTATGATAATTTGAAATAATTTGAAGACAACACCATTCAAACACAACTTTATTGTTAGATGGGGATATTTCATTTCTATGATATCACGAAAGGAGATACCATTTTATCTGAATGGTTGTAATGGAATGGTTGTAATGGAATGGTTGTAAGGGAGTAAAAGATATGATTTTTCATAAAAAAAATATCTTCACTGTGATGGATTATTATGCATAAATTTCTATTTAAGTTGAAATGGACCGTTTGATTTTTTTCCCCTAAAATTTTATAAATTTCTATTTTATCTTTTCTTTAAGACACCACCGTCCTTACCATACTAATCAAATGTATTTCCCCACTCCCACCCCTTTTGCCTCTTTTTAAATTTATTATTATTACATTTAGAGAAATTATTTTAAATAATAAAACTGCTGAAAAATATTTTCAAATATAGAAAAATAAAAAAATCGATTTTTTTTTTTTGTCATTTTACTATATTTATAAATAAATTGGCCATTTGCTATATACAAAAAGACCCCTTATATTTAACCTTTAAATTTTATTGTTGGTCAAGATAATGAATTTGTTTAAATTGAATATTCAAATATAGATTATATATATGAAAAATTTGATAGGTAATTATTTCTTACACTAGGAAATTTAAGTAATTTCTCCTTAGATTCAAATTGTCTATGTAGAATTAACCATATAAAAAAATGGGCTGACAAGAGAAATAGCAAAATTTAAAGTTTCATTTGAAAAAATAGCAAAAAAAATTTCAAAGTTGTAAAAATAGCAAAACGAATTTAAATAATAGAAAATACAAATTAGTAAATGATCAAACTACCCCCAAAGGCTAACAAATTGAGTACAAATAGACAATGCTTCAAAAACAATTCAAAAACTGCAAATACACTCTATCTAAACTTCTAGAAGCAAATAAAAAAAAAAAAAAAAATACAATCTCAACCAAAAACTAAAATACAAATATCATAGTCAAAATTTTAGAAACGATACAAAAATCTAAAAATTCGCCAATATGGGCCTCACCGGGAAACAATTGGCGGTTGCTTCTTCAATGGACGACTACGATGGACGACTACGATGGTGTGTCTATGATGCGATGGTCACTGTTAGTGGCATGCGGCTGCTTAGAGAACCAGTTGATAATGAGCAAAAAAAGATTTAACAGTCATGCAAATCGAAATGTAGCAAAGAGGTGATGGTGAGAGAAAAAATAATGGAAGGTTCTAAAGAAGGTGACCCAAGATGCCACTGTGGTGAGGAGGGTATGCTAGCATAGATTTTAAAGGACAATTTGTGGGAATGTTATGGCTATAAGCTTGCTACAAATGGGAAATAGGAAAGAGAGAAATACAAGGATGGGATAAAAGGGAGGTAAAGTAGAATTAGAATTTTTTAAAAAATATATATTTTTGAATATGTAGGAAAGAAAGTGCTTAAATTTTTTTTTCAAAAAAAATAAAGATAGATTCAAATAAATATTGTTGGAGAAAAATTAGGAAAATCTATAATTTAAATTTGGAAACACGACAAATGAAGATTAAAATCGCATAACTTCATATTGTAATTACACTCTATGTGTAAATATAGATTAGTTAACCTCATAACTTCATGTTACAATTACACTTATCTATAAATGTATATTCGTTAATTTTCAGAGCCCATCGAGCGTAAATTGGAAATATGTTTAAATTTATATTACATTTTGAAGCTGATAACAATGTGTTTAAACTAATGAAAAAAGATTTAGATAAAACTAAATCTGGTACCAAAAAGTTAAACCAATTGAAAAAGAGTTAGATAAACCAAAATTGATAATAATGTACTCAGAAGGTTGAATAGAAGATTCTGTTTCTTCAGATGTATAGTGTATTTGTAAGATTTACAGGTATATCAGAAAAGACTCAACCACCACACAAAAATCATAACTCAGATTCTCTGGCATTCCGTGCAACTTCCGATTCATTGTAGTATCTAACTCTGATTCTCTCCAATGAACAAGATTTTATCTTCTTTGGTCAAAAACAAAGAAATCTGATCATAATAATGAAACAAAAGAGATTGAATCATCATACAAGAACAAATAAAGAGGAAAAGAGGAAAAGAGGAAAAGAGGAAAAGAGAAGTCTAATAAGTTGTAAAGCCATAGCAAAAACAATAGCTTGTGAAAAAAACTATAAGAAAACCTAAATCGGTAAACATTTTGTGTGAATAACAAAAGTGATGGGTATTTTTTTTTATGATAATGATGAATATTTTTTTTCCCAAATTGTTAAAATAATATAAAATTAATCATATAAAACAATTTAAACCTTCAAGGATATGAGAAATATCCAGCTAAATTATTAAGAATATTTATAAAATTATGAAAAAAATTCAAAGATTAGAAAAAAATTGAAATTTATTAAAAAATGAAAATTGATATTTTATGGAATTTTAAAATATAAAATTTGGTAGACAAATTTGGATATTTAATTAAAGTGAGATTAATTCGAAAAATGGTTAAAAAAATCTAAAATATGTAGATTATGTTAACTAGGAAAATTAGGAGGCAGTTAAAATTAGCAATTACCCTGTATACAGAACTCGACATTGTTTATGATTCTACCCTTACCATGTATTTGTAGTTTCATCAATATCAACTACGAACTAGACAAGGACAAGTCAAGTATTTAGAAATTTTTGGTCATGTGCATGTTACATGAGTTGCCATAAATCTTATTATTGGTTGATTTTGTCATTTTTCAGAATGAAACCCTAAATTTTGTCATACTCTCCAATTCTCCTAAAAAAAATTAATGAGAAATTTAAGGTCCCATTTGGTATAATTTGGGTCTCGTTTTGTAACTATTTGGTTTTCAGTTTTTGTTTTTGAAAATTAAGCATATAGACATTACTTCCACACTATAGGAAAAATGACCTACGATAAGTTCGAAAAATGTTATAACAGGTCTTTTATAGCGTTATTCGCAAAATCATGATAGCCCACGTTATTAAAAGTATAAGGGCTTTTAAAGTGTTTTAAAAATGTTATAAAAAGTCCAACCTGTTTATAGCATTTAGTAACACGCTATGAAATACTTGACTTTTTTTTTAGCATTTTGCAAATCACCTTTGATCTTTGTAACATGTAAGATAGTATTTTGAAAAGCTATAAAAATGTTTTTATAGCCAAACTTTGAAGTTATTGTTTTCCTATCATAGCATTTGTTTTTTGCTGCTATAACTATTTATTTAATGAAAGCTATAATAAGCCTTCAAATGTTCAAAAAATTTTCTTTCCATAGCTTTTGTAATTTTTTATAGCTTTTTTAGGAACTTTTTGTAGCTTCTCAATTATGTTCATGTTGCTATTATTATGTTTTGTACATTGCTACACATTAAAAGTGAAAAAAATATTTCTAATTCACAAAATCAAAATGTGTATATCTAAATAAGTATTCATACAAGATTCATATTGTAAAAAAAAAAAAAAAAAAAAATATTAATTAGTATCATACATTTGGAGATGAACAAAACATAAACATTATAAATTACAAAATGTTGATATACAAAATTCAATTAGCTCCAAGTTAGTTGTGTTTGTTGTCTAGACATTGCATGCTTTAATAATTCTTTTAGGAACCTACAAAAAGTCATTAAAGTAATAAAATGTTAAGTAAAATTATTAAAATGAAGAACAAAAATAATAAATAGATATACATACAAATTACAACTTTGTACTTCAAATTGCATCTCGAAAAAGTGCATGACTAGAAAAATGCATGGGTAGCTTTCCCTTATATAAAAGTTAATTCATCCACATGAATAAAAGGAAGTAGAATGTGTTGTCTTTAAACAGAAGGCATGTAATTTGTTATGTAATCAGCATGTTACCTCTATCACAAGGACAAAACATCTTGACAAGATCCAAGAGTTCTTGGAGAATGTTTCAACAAAGTCAACACTTGAGGCGTCCACTGCACATACAACTTTATCCACCTAATCTGTCAAAAGTGTTAACTACAATCAAACGCCAATTATAGGAAATCCAATTAAAGGAAGAAAATTATAATCCTCTACATCCTACCTATATGCAAAGAGAAAATTAAATACAGATACAAGCCAGCTTTAACACTGTTATGCTATCTCCATCATTAGAGCTAGATGTGAAACCAACAGACCAAATGCCTTTCAAGATCCAATAGAAACAGCCATGCCAAGTCCTTTTTGTGGCATTCATCATTCTGAACTGTGTACCATGAATTGGCAATGAATACGCTCTGTTTTCTCAATTTCAGTTCACATACACTATAACCAAGCGATATGAATATCTATGATAGAGTCTGAGATGGATATATTGAGCAACTAAAGGGAGGATATTTCAGTGGTAAAAAGTGAAGAAATACTTGACTGAGAATGTTCAACGGTCTATGGAGTATGTCATGTCAGGCAATCCGTACTTACAATTGAAGGATTAGGGTCAATATTCTATGGATTAAGGCTTTTGCCCCCACCGGGAACCAAGATGAACAGAAAAGGTCGGCTCCTTCAATCTGTTGAAGGCAAATCATAAAGATGGGTATAATTTATAAAAAGGCTATAATTTTTCAACACACAATCACTCATCATGCATTGATCATATTTTATAGAGGGTTAGCATGTAAAAATTTGCCCTCCCCAAGATGAGCTCCACCTTGTACACCAACTAAATCTTATAATTTCATGACTTACTAATGGAAAAAAAAAACTATGGAATTAAAAGGGACATGAATAAATTTAAAAGTTCCATGCTATAAGTGATGGAAAGAGAGGGAGAAAGAGAGAATGGGGAGGGCAAGTATGATACTCAAATCATAAGCAGAGAGATAATAAAGCAGAAAGTAAAAGAAAAATAGGTTACATTGGAGCTTGTGTCAACTTTGATATCAGCTGTGATATTTTTTGTTCTTCAGCTGAGTATTAACAGTTGCAAGAAACATGTCAACCTTTTTTGTTCCTGAATATGTTATAACTTGCAGATAAAAATATATAAATAAAAAATAAGCAACAACCTGTAATAGCGAAGGAAAAGTATCAAATGGGTTTCTTCCAAAACACCTATAAATATCCTAAGTTTCGAGAAAAAACATGTCAAGGTACAATTTGAACACAAGAGCTTCTAGCAGCTTGAAAAACACTCAAAGCTTACAGCGAAGAAAGTAAAATAAAGAATCAAATGCACAAAGAATTATGGTGGTTTGGAAGTATGCTTACATCCTTTTAGACCCAACAGGTTGGAAAGTTTATTAATGAATGAGTGTTACTAGATGATCACCCGAATAAGAACCAAGAAGTAAAAGAAAGAGTCAAAATTCATCTCTAATAGCACCCAACTTCCTGTTTATTTTCAGTTCTTAGCCGTTAGAGAGTTGACTACAATAAGTTAACTCATATTTTGTGTTCATGAAAAGAAGGTTCAATGTAATGTTATGTAACTAAGGCAAGCGTGAAAGGTATTGCCATGAAGATCACCATTAAGATTCCTCTGTTAGAAAAAAAACGTAGAGGAAAAATATGAAAAATGAGAGATATATTTTCCATTCAACTAAGCATACCTTTATATAGGCTTACAAACATAACCATAGGAATGCCAATGATTTAAAGCTATAAATGTCATCAAATGCTCCTAACTCACATAACTCCTATAACTCAAAAATCACTATTGGTTACAAAAAAACTAAAAGTCACAAAACCCAAAAGTCACACTAAATGCCACAAATAAAGTTTAATAATGACAAACTTTTCAACACCCCCCTTAAACTTGATTTGTTACACCAAGTAAACTCTTCATTTTGATAAAAGTCTCCAACTTGAGGGGCTTTGTGAAAATGTCCGCCGCTTGGTCTTGTGATTTGATATATTTGAGTTCCACTTCTTTCTTCATAATGCAATCCCGAATGTAGTGAAATTGGGTATCAATGTGCTTGTTCCTCCCATGAAATACCGGATTTTTGGCTAAGACAATGGCCGATTTTTTGTCAACAAAAAATCTCTATTGGACCTTCCATTTGAAACTTCAACTCCTTCACTAAGTTTCTTAGCCAAATTGCATGACATACACATGAAGTTGCTGCGACGTACTCTGCCTCCCATGTTGATAATGTGACTATGGGTTGTTTTTTTGACATCCATGTGAATGCCGTTTCATCAATAAAAAACACAAACCCCGTAGTGCTCTTTCGATCATCCAAATCACTATTCCAATCACTATCACAATAACCAACAATATCAAAATTGCTAGAAGAGATATAGGAAAGACCATACCCAATCGTCACTTTGACATAGTGAAGTATCCTTTTTGTCATTTTGCAATGTGTTGCTGTCGGTTCCTCTATAAATTGACTAATAATTCCAACCGAATAAAGAATATCCGATCTTGTACATGTTAAGTATCTTAAACTTCCAACCAAGCTTTTAAAATATGTAGAATTTACCTTCTCTCCTCCATCTTGCTTGGTGATTTTGACTCCACATTCCATCGGTGTTCCAACTAGATTAGCATCATTCATATTGAACTTCTTGAGCACTTCTTTAGCATAGCCCTCTTGGGATATAAAAATCCCATCTTCACCTTGTTTGACCTTGATCCCAAGAAAGTAACTCATGAGACCAATGTCCGTCATTTCACTCCTTTGCCATCTCTCTTTTGAACGCATCAAACATGCTAGGATTGTTTCCGGTAAATACTAAATCATCAACATATAAACAAATGATTAGTATGCTTTCACCTTGCATTTTGATGTAGAAGGTATGCTCATAAGGACACTTCATATACTTCTTCTCTTGAAAGTACTTGCCAATCTTTGAATTACATGCTCTTGGTGCTTGCTTTAAACCATAAAGTGTCTTTTTCAATCGAAGCACTTTATCTTCTTCACCCTTGACTTCATAACCCAATGGTTGTTCCACATAGACCTCTTCCTCAAGAATTTCGTTCAAGAATGCCGATTTTACATCCATTTGATGTATCTTCCAATGATTATGGGTTGCCAAAGCAATAATCAAACGAATAGTTTCAAGGTAAACAACAGGGGCAAATACCTCATCATAGTTGATGCCATGTTGTTGGCTATACCCTTTCACCACTAGTCTCGCCTTGTGCCTCTCAACATCGCCATTGACTTTTCTCTTTGTCTTATATACTCACTTCACTCCAATCGGTTTGTGCTCTTTTAGAAGCTTGGTCAACTCCCATGTGTCATTTTTCTCTATCGCTCGAATTTCTTCATCCATTGTATCCTTCCATTTCTTGCTTGCAATGACTTCTTGGAAACTAATAGGCTCACAATCACCAAAAAGACAATAGAGAATTATGTCATTTTGATTTTGATTTACCTCATTAAGTTCCCGTACACTTCGAGTTCCTCTTGGGCCAAGTTCATTCTCCAAATCGCTAGATGAACCTTCAGAGGATGATCGATCGTTCGAATGAGGTGGCACTGGAATGGGCAAACCTTCACCCATTTCATCCCTGGTCGGCTCATTTTCATTATCTTCTTCAAAATATGGAAGGAAATCATACTCCTCCTCTTGTATATTCCAATCCCAAGAGGCTTCCTCATCAAAAACAACATCACGACTAATCATTACCTTCCCATTCAAAGGATTGTAAAGACGATAACCCTTTGAACTTGCATCATAGCCTATGAAGATGAGTTTCTCGCTTCGATCATCGAGCTTGGTCATTTTTTCTTCCAACACATGAGCATATGCAATACTCACAAACACCTTGAAGTGACCAATCCCGGGCTTTCTTCCGTTCCATGCTTCTTGAGGTGTCTTGTCAAGCACACTTTTGGTTGGTGCTCGATTTGTCAAATAAACCGCACAAGCTACGGCCTCCGCCCAAAATACCCTCGACATCTTCTTTGTCTTTAGCATGCTTCTTGTCATGTTCAAGATTATCTAATTCTTCCTCTCCACCATGTGGTGTCCTTGGGACTGTTAACGGACGTCAGATGCCTTTCTCATCACAAAATTGTTTGCACTCATTTGATGTGAATTCACCACCTCAATCGGTTCTCATGGCCTTGATTGTAAGGTTGCTTTCATTCTCCACACGTGTCTTAAATCTCTAGAAGATTTCAAATACTTCTGATTTTTCCTTCAAAAAGTACACCCATATTTTTCTAGAAAAATCATCAATAAAGAGAAGAAAATATTTACTTTTACCATGAGACTCTGGTTTGATCATTCTACACACATTGACATGGAAGAGTTCTAAAGGCTTCTTTTCTCTTGTCATAGACTCCTTCGGAAAACTACTTCGATGATGTTTGCCAAGCAAACACCCTTCACACACTTGGTTTGGCTTGTGAATGTGTGGTAAACCTTGCACCATCTTCTTCTTCGACAAATCTTCTAGACTTCCAAAATTGAGGTGCCCAAACCGTAGATGCCATAGCCAAGAAAGATCTTCATAACACGTCTTCAAGCATTTTGGAACATCATTACATATATTCAAAGGAAACATTCGGTTTTGGTCATGGAGACTTTAGCAATAAGTCTCTCATGATTATCCCTCAAATACAAACAATTGTTTTTCATTTGAACTTCAAAACCTTTCTCTAACAATTGTCCTACACTCAATATATTATTTTTTACATTGGGAATGTAATAAACATTTGTGATATATTGATTTTCTCCATTTTTTAATCAAATGAGAATTTTACCTATTCTTTTGATGGCGGCCGAAGAATTGTCTCCAAAGACAATATTACCTTTCTCCATCTCGTTCAACTCCACAAACATCTCGCGTTTTCCACACATATGATTCGAGGCTCCTGTGTCAAGATACCACATACTATCTTGACTCTCTTCTTCTCCCTTTGAAACCATAAATAAGATTTCATTCTCCTCTGCATAATTGGATTGCCCTTGATGGGTTTTTGATGTGCTAGCGGTTGATCGGTCCTGATGCTTTCGATCAGTCGACTCTGTTTGAGATGAGTAATACTTATTCACATAATTCCATATTTGTTACAATTATAACATTTTACCTGAGATTTATCTCTCCCAGACTTTCCACCACGTCTTCCACGACCTCGACCTCCTCTTCCTCTTGAGGATTCAGACGAGTTTTGAGAAACATCGGTGTTGGCTTCACCTCTTCCACCATGGCCTTGACCACCACGACCTCTTACACGTCCACGACTATTCTCCTCTTTGATTTTGAGTTGGAGAAGTTGTTCAATGGTCTCTGTTTGCTCCATCCTCCTTTTCTTTTTCTCCTCATAGGCTTGTAACGAGCCTATAAATTGTTCAATTGTCATGTTCTCGAGATCCTGTGTCTCCTCGATCGTCGTGGCGATAATCTCGAACTTTGTATTAAGGCTTCGTAGAACCTTCTCCATGACACGAACATCGATGATTTCTTCACCATTCCGTCTCAATTGGTTGACGACAACCATTACTTTTGTATGATATTCCGCTATCACCTCCGTCTCCTTCATTTGTAAAGATTCAAACTCACCACATAAGGTTTGCAACCATACCTTTTTCACACGATCGGCTCCTCTATGAGTCGATTGGAGCTTGTCCCATGCTGCCTTTGACGTCTCCACATTGGCGATGGTCTCAAACATATCTTCGTCCACTGATTAATACAAGATATAAAGGGCCTTCTTGTCCTTCTTTCTTGTCTCCTTTAACGCATCTCTTTGCGCTTGATCGACTCCAGCTTCTACCTCTTGGAAATCGTTCTCCACGATCTCCCACACGTCTTGTGCTCCTAGTAACGTTTTTATCTTGATGCTCCAATTGTCAAAGTTGAGCTTGGTAAGCATTGGTAGTTGACCTATCCCACCGTTGGCCATTTTTCTCTCAATATTTTCTACTAGCTCTGATACCACTGTTAGAAAAAAAAAATGGAGGACAAATATGAAAAATGAGAGATATATTTTCCATTCAACTAAGCATGCCTTTATATAGGCTTACAAACATAACCATGGAATGCCAATGGTTTAAAACTATAAATGTCATCAAATTCTCATTACTCACATAACTTCTATAACTCAAAAATCACTATTGGTTGCAAAAAACTAAAAGTCACAAAACCCAAAAGTTAGGCACAAATAAAGTTTAATAATGACAAACTTTTCAACAACACCTTCACAACATTTAACAAGGTTCATATAGCTAGGCTTAATCTTACTAAAGTCATTAATTAAATATGCATAGTCACTCACTAAATTTTCTCATCCATTCTATTCTTTAAACTTTCAACACAATGTTCATTATTTTAGTCCTTAAACTTTAAAATAATGTTCATAGAGAATGTGTACTAGCATCAAGACGTACAGGTTACAAAACACGACCAAAGTATCTATTTGGGGTTTAGATGCCAAAATTAAATCAATCTTAAAATTTTAGACATTAACCTGATATTTAAACGTATTTTTTTTTATTAAGAAACAAAAATACAAAATAAAAACCCTTTAACATTGCCAGTCTCTTAGTCTTTTGGAATTAACACCTTGGCAACATCTCCACAGGTGCTAATCTGTAAAAATAAGAATTTTAGACTTTGTAAGATACAACCAAGAATTTTAGACACCCTGGTAATATCTCCACATAAGCAAGCATACTATTTATACACAAAGTGACATTTGATTTAAGTTTGAATTGCACCAATATCAGGTAGTGCATAAATTTCTTTCAAGTTTTTATCACTCTTTCTTTAAAACCTCATCCATCTACTCAAAACAAAGGTTCCTCAACGTTACAATGAATGAAAAAGACAACATAATATGAAAATACATGAACATAATTGGTTCTTTATTGTACCTTGATGTTATTGAAGAAATTTGTATCAAGTGCTCTAAATACACATGTAAGAAGAGATTTTTTCCCCACATTTTCAAAATATTCATTGTCTTTCTTGTTCTCCCAATGAAAAGAACATGAAAAGAAACAAGTCGAAAATGGAGTAGAACAAATGATTAGCAGAGTAATTAACAAATGTTACCTGTAGAAAGGAGTACGGCTATGAACCCCATATTTACATAAAATAGAATTAAAGAGAAAAAGAGATTTCCAAATATTTTAACAGAAATCATCTCACATTGCAAAATAAAAATTTAATTATACCAACGCTTTAACATTTTAGGAAGAGGAAATTTCAGATATCATGATAATTTTTGGGTGTAGCAGCTGCTATTGAATCATTAAGAAGAGTGATAAAACAATCCATCTAATACTATTTGGGGTTTGAATACCGGAATAGAGTTAATATATATAATGTTAACCAAAGAACCAAATCAGTAATGTCCTCCCTTCCTTTTCGGAAGGATAAATGCAAATGAGTATTGAAGAAGACATTAAACTTATTAATGCAACAAAGGGTTTTGATAGTTCCGAAATCAGGAAAAAGGACAAGATTGAGAGAGTTGCAAAGGCACATCGTTGAGATTATTTTCATTGTTCCATTTATGTAGCACAAGAGTTTTTAGGGTTATGTATGTAAAGAAGTATGAGACAACATTGAAAACGATATACAGTTGAAAAGAGTTGAAGATAAAATGAGCGAAGGAAATTAGTCAGAGAAGAAATTTCAAGGTCAATACAGCGAAAGAGAGAGGTTGGTGCGATTGAAAATCTTCCACTAAATTTGGTTGCAAATCTCTTATTTTCATTTCGTTTCACTAGGCATGTAGGGGAATGAAGCCAGTGGACGCCAGTGCGATGTAGCAAATCTCCGAGAGAAGACTTTGTCGTGAGAGAGAGAATCAGTGTGAGATGAGGGAGAGAGAAGACTTTGTCGTGAGGGATTGAAAGAAAGCTCTTGGCTAGAGGAAAAATGATTGATTTTGCCGTGAGAAAGTTCTTGATGCGAGGGATCACAAATCTCTATCTCTTAGTGATTGTCGATGTCATGAGACGATTTGTTGTAAGGGAGTGACGATGTTGTAAGCTGGGATTGAGGGTTAGGTTGAGCAAGACATTTTTTAGAACATAAAACCAGGAGAAATTTTATTTTAAAATGTGAGAAAGAAGAGTTGGAGAAGGTGGAAGAGTACTGATGTGTAGAGACTAGGCCAACAGAAAAAATGGCGAAGGAGGGAAATACACCAAATGTTGTGCGCACGCCCAAAATTTTCATCTTTCTGCCTTTTTTTCCTTTCTTTTTCCCCCGCCATTTTTCTTTCTCCCCGCCCACCTCTTTTTTATAGCATGTGTATAAAGAGCTATAATCAAAAGCTATAATACGTGGTATTTTTTTGTTCCAAATTTCTTCTATTCTTTAGTTATCTACTTTTTACCGGTAGTTTAAAAAATCAAGCAAAATTTGAAAACTAAAAGATGTAGCTTTTAAAAACTTATTTTTACTTTTAGAATTTGACTAAGAATTCAACCATTGTATTTGAAAAAATGTAAATCATAATAAAAATGAGAGGAAACAGGTTTAATTTTCAAAAACAAAAAACAAAAGACGAAATTGTTATCAAACAGAGCCTAAACTATTTAATTAGAATATCTCAACCATAGTTATTTAAGTTAATTGATTGTTTTTAAAAAATAAAACGGAGAAAAAATTCCTTAAAGAAGAACCCAATACATGCAAATTTCTCATGGAGAACCCCATTCCAATCCCAATAAAATGAAATAGAAAATTTCGAACGAATAGAAAATGAAATAGGGAGTAGAGAAGTCATTTCTACTCCTCTCTATTCGTGGACAACTATTCTTACTAGGAATTATATAACACTTTTTTCTATATATATATATAACATTTGAATTTGAATTTAATTAAAATTACATTTTTTTTTGTAAAATTTTAGACTTTCTACAAATATGTAAAAAGAATAAATATTGCGAAGAAAATTCTAAAAGTTTAAAATTATGATCACAAGATTCCGTATATATTTTCGTTTTATATAATTGGCGACGTAGGTGTTAATTAATTAAATTCAAGAGTTTCGAACATAAGGAAACTTATAATCTCCTTTTTCCTAAACCTAATAAAGAATGAGTTCAAGCTTTCAATAAATTTAAACAAATTCACAAATTAAATTTCAAAGTGGATATTAATTATTAATTTCACCAAAATACAATTATTTAGAATGTCTTCCCTAACTATTTTTCCACCATCAATATCACTGCCGCTGTCGTCATCGCGGTCACCGTTGCCGTCATCGTTTGTACCTCCTGAATAGGTTACCTATTTGACTGCCGCTTTCAAGCTTCTCTTCTATCTTCTATGTTTCTACCTTATCAGTTTATGTAGCAAAAGAGCTGTCAAATCTAAACGCAAAAAGTTGCTTGAAACTCAAGTTGTTGGGTGAAAATTTATTTTTCAAAAATAAGAGGGAACCAACTTTTGGTGGGAGAATCCCACGTTAGAAAAATTTTGATTTGGAAGCTCCCTTTGTTCTCCAACCTCGGACTTTATGTTTGGACCCCAAGAGGTACCCATGTTTTGGAGAGAGTAAGGAGATAGACCAATGTAGATTTGGTGGGCGTCCTATATTAATAAAAATATTATTATTTTTTATTTTATTTTATTTTATCTCTTTTAATAAATAAAACAGGAAAAACTTGGTCCTCCGCGCGCGCGTCTTCCGACCGAGTATTCCGATCGCTTTTTCTGGCCCACCCTCGCACGTTCTGAGGCTGCCTGCCTCTCTCTCATGTGGCAGTTCCACGCTGAAGGTCTATAAAAGGCATGACCTTCAGCAGTTCAGAGTGCGTATCATTTTCACTTCCTTCCATTCTTCAATCAAAAGCCCTCATCTCCTACTTTCTCTTCCACTTTCTGTTTTTCGAGTAGTTCGTTAGAAAGGGTGTATATTCTGGTCAGTAAGGTTGCATTTCCGATCGGATTCTCTTTTTGGGCTGTTTTATCTTGGGGACGAGGTGGCACTTGACCTGCTTGCACACTTGGGCAGAGCCGTAAAACGTCTTAAAGAGAGCGAGCTCCGTGACTCAGCCTATAACAAGCTTCTGTTTTGTAAATTTTGTTCTTTGCTTGACCGCTGTGACCTAACCGCTTGCTGCTATCATGTTCGTTGTCTGAGAGTCTTGCTATTTAAAAAATTTTAAGACGTTTCCCTGCCACATCACTAATGGCCTTCACTAGCAACAACGACGTTATGACATCTGACCTCAACTGTCCATTCCAGTTCAAAGGAGCGAACTTCAAACGGTTGAAGCAAAATATGCTGTTCTTTCTCACCGTCAAGAAAGTTGTCAACACTTGTACCAGAGATAAGCCAATTGTCCCTCTAGAAGAATCAACTGAACAACAGATAAAAGAAGCTACTGACTGGGAGGAGAAAGACTTTCTTTGTAAAAACTTTATTTTAAATAGTTTGACTGATGATCTGTATGACTATTACAGTACAATGAAGACAACGAAGGAGGTTTGGGATGCCCTGCAAAATAAGTACGACATCGAGGAGGGCAGGTCGAAGAAATGTGTTGTCAGCCGTTATCTCAAGTTCTAGATGATGGAAGACAAATCTGTGGAGGCTCAGTCCCATGAACTCTAGAAAATAGCCCATGAGATAATTACTGAAGGTATGCCTCTAGACGAACAATTCCAAGTTTCTGTTATTATTGATAAACTACCCTCTCTGTGGAAGGACTTTAAGAACACTTTGAGGCGTAAGGCCAAGGAGTTCTCCTTGGAGAGTCTTATCACCTGGCTAAGGATTGAGGAGAAAGTTTGGAAGCGTGACGAAAGGGAAGAGGTGAACGCCGTACCTGGGAAACCTGCCTCTGCGGTGGTAAAACCTGACCAAAAAACAAAGGGGACAAAAAGGAAAGGTCAGAACCATGACTCCAGCAACCAGAACCAATAGAAAAAATAGAAGCCCCGTTCAGGAAAAACGATACAGTTCCTCTACTTTAATTGTAATAAACCTGGGCACATGGCTAGGAACTGTAGGAATAGACGCCGTCCTACTGGTCAGGCGAAGCTGACAGAAGAACCATTAGTCGCCATGATCACAGAAGTAGATTTGATCAGTGGTTGTGAAGGGTGATGGATAGATACTGGCGCTACGTGCCATGTCTGTTACGACCTTAGTCTTTTTAAAACATATACTGAAACTAAGGATAACAATATTCTGTTGGGGGATCACCATTCCACGAAAGTTGCTAGAATCGGAGAGGTGGAACTGAAGTTTACCTATGGGAAGACCCTTATGTGGAAAGACGTCCTGCACACTCCGAAGATAAGAAAGAATTTGGTCTCAGGCTATCTCCTCAATAAAGCCGGGTTTACTCAAACTATAAGGGTAGAACCATATAACTTTACCAAAAATAATGTATTCGTAGGGAAAGGGAATGCAACTAAGGGAATGTTTAAATTAAATTTAGACCTTAATAAAATGAAATTTTCTATGTATATGTTGTGTTCTATGAATGTTTGGCATGCTAGACTTTGTCATGTGAATAAGAATTTAATTAGTAACATGATTAGGCTGGAAATAATACCTAAGTTATCCACGAATGAATTTGATAAATGCGAGTATTCTAGTCAAGTTAAGATTACTAAAACTTCGCATAAATATATACTTAGGATTTCCAAGCCTATAGATTTAATTCATTCTGATTTATGTAAATTTGATGGCATATTGACTAGGAATAGTAAAAGATATTTCATTACTTTTATTGACGACTGCTCTGATTTTACTTTTGTATATTTGCTGAAAAACAAAAGTGATGCTTTTGATGCCTTTAAACTATTTGTTTCTGAAGTAGAGAATCAATTTAATAGAAAGGTTAAAAGGCTTCGTAGTGATAAGGGAACTGAGTACGACTCGGACAGTTTTAATGAGTTCTTTAACTCACATAGAATAATACACGAAAAGACCGCACCTTATTCTCCTGAAATGAACGGAAAAGTCGAAAGAAAAAATAGAACTTTAGCAGAGCTAGCAGTTGTTATTTTACTTAGTTCAGTAGTCGTGCCTTATTGGTGGGGTGAAATCATCCTTACCGTATATTATGTCCTAAATAGAATCCTAAAGTCTAAAAACAAAACTTCACCTTATGAAATTCTTCAGAATAAGAAACCAAACTTGTCTTATTTTAGAACATGGGGTTGTCTATCCTTTGTAAGGATTCCAGACTCGAAAAGGAGAAAGCTGGCTAGTAGAGCTTATGAGTGCGTCTTTATAGGTTATGCCTTAAATAGTAAAGCCTATAGGTTCTATGATCTAGTGAACCAAGTGATCATTGAGTCAAATGATGTCGACTTCTTTGAAGATAGATTTCCTTTTAAATCAAGGAATAGTAGGGCTCGGGATCAAGTGGTCTAACCTCAGTTAGAATTCTTAACTCTATAGAGGAAACTAGCCTAGAACCTAGAAGAAGTAAAAGAGCTAGAACCGCCAAAGATCATATCTTATAGCATGATTTATGTGGAAAAGATTCTACTAGGGCATACATGAGTTTGGCCAAAAAAAGGCTAGACCCTAAACATGTGTTCCTAATACATGAAACTTAATCAATCAATAATGCATAGGCTAGAATGATTTTACAAACAAGAATTTCAACAAATTAATTTGTCAAAAAAATTCATTGAAACTCTATTAATATTAAAATAAATCCACCCAATGGGTTCACAACAATTGAATAAATTAAACTAGTAACCTTCAAGAATCAAGGCATACAAATTATCTCAAGAAAATTACTTAGCCTCTAAAAAGCATATTAGAATTACAATGATTGAAAGAGAATCGGGGTTGACTATGGCAACAATTGCTCAGCAATTTGACTTCAATGGCTCCCAAAATCGGACTAATCTTACAAATTTTACTCTACTTGGAGTTGTATTGTAATGTGTATGAGGTGGCTGGACCCGAGTGTCCTATTTATAGGCTTATCGCAGAGTCGTAATGCTTGGAAATAGCGTTGCAACGCTGCGGTGCAAATTGGAGAGCGTCATGGAGGCATTCCAGTGCTCTCTCTAACGCTCAGTTGCGCCACGCCGCACCATCGAATTTCCTTCATTCTTCGTGACGTCACAACGCTTGAAAACAGTGTTGCGCTGAGCATTCTGTCCCTCAGCGTTGGAGTTCAAGCGTTAGATGGCATTGCAACGATGGCAACGATCTAACTCCTGAGCATTGTGACGCTTGGGGCAGCATTGCAACCTTCCCTGTACCTGATGCTACTGCCGTACAATGTCGAATGAGCATTGGAGTTAGGCTTATGAAGAGCGTTATAACGCTGGAATAGGGCAAAATTGTCCTTTGTCATCTCAGCTCGATTTGGTGCATTTGACTCTTGGTTTTTTTCTTCCTTTTTGCTTAATTCTTCATCCTTGCAACATACTTGCTCCATTGGGTCAATTTTCCTACAAAATAATACAAGTAAAACCAAGAATTACCCAAATATAAGAAAGTTAAGGCCATAAATTTAGCTCTTTTTTAGAGCTAACAACTAGTTGATGATTTCTTGACCAAATCAATGATGACTAATTGTTATAGAAATAAGAGTTATTTTGGTGTAATAATTGGTTGAGAATGTCTCAGTTCAGTGAATGGACAACTGACTACCCTTCAGTGGCTTTTGTCCTAAATCACTGAAGCATGATTACAAACATTAAATGTTATATGTGGTTCATGTTGTTTTTGCTAAAATCTAATGTAGATAAATTTGTTTATTTTCTGTAAAAATGTCAAACTATATTTTTCGGTTATTTGCCTCTATTAACTTGACTAATTTTAATTATACGACTTGGAAAGATTCAATTAAATTTTGTTTCATGGTTAACGACCTTAACATCGTCTTGGGTGAGGATTGTTCTCAAGTCTCAACCCCTAATGTAACACAAAATGTTCGTAATACATACGAAATGTGGACGAAGGCTAATGATAAGGCCCGAGTCTACATTTTGGCAAGCATACCTGATGTCTTAGATGGTCACTGCACTTCAGATCATGCAGTCAATGCAAGAACATGTAACTACCTTGATAAATCGTTTTCAAAAGAAGTTAATTTTCGGTCAACTAAAATTTTATTTTGGATTTCATCTTGGTTAAATAATTTAAATTAAATTAGATTAGACCTTAATAGAAGTATGTCACGATTTTTTTGATAGACTCAGATAGACTCTAATATAGTATATCACTGTTTTATGTCTCATATATGTATATAGAGGTTTATGACTATTTTTTTTCGTCATTTCAACTCTATTGACTACTATATATAACTGATACACTTCAAGAAAGAAAAAAAAAGTGCATTAGCAATAGAAGTGCTAAAATAAAGAAAAATATTAGTGATAGACTTTTATCACTATCTTTATCTATCACTGATAACATCAATGATAGACTTTTATCATTGTTTATCAGTGATAGACAGTGATTGAAGTCTTAGAAGTCTATTAACAAATACCAATATACTTATTGATACTTCATTTATTTAAGTTTTTTATTTAGTGATAAACTGATAGTTTGTCTTTATATGTAACCACCATGATAATTTGATGCCAATCTAATAGAGACAATCAAAACCTATAGAATGTTGATAGCCCTAATAAAAGTATATAGAAGTATCAATGATATAATTATAAGTATATGACTATTTTTTTAATAGAAGTTTATCACTTATATACTCTAACATAATTATATGTGCAATCTAGTAATCAAATGATATCAATCTATCCAGTTCTACCAGGATTTTGTTTGTTTAATTATAGATCATATAAAGTTTGGTTTGTGATTCAATGATCTTTGATTTATATCTTCACATAGCATGCTAGCATTTTAGTCTGACTTTTTTGTATCATTGCTAAATAGTGATAGAATCCTATCACTAATTTTATTTCTATGGTTGATAGACAATAATAGAAGTTAATATCACTAATATACTAATTACTAAGTAGACTTTGATTGAAGTATATATAAGATCTAGATAGAATCTGATAGAAGTATATATAAGATATATAGACCTTAATAGAAATATATGGAAGTGTCATTGATAGAATTATAAATATATATATTTTTAGTAGTCTATCACTGTGTTTTTTTTTATTTTGTTATTTCATTTATATCTTTTACTATCAACAATAGAAGCGATAGAATAAAGAATGATATTAGTGATAGGTTTTTTGTATCTATCTATTAGTGATAGACTTTGATCACTCTATTTACTAGAAACATGAGTGATAGACTTCTATCACTATAATGATTGATAGATAATGATAAAAGTTTATCACAGATGTTATCAGTGATAAATAGTGATAAAGTCTACCACTAGTGTTATTAGTCATGGATAGTGATAAAGTTTCTTGATGTATATCAATGATAGTAGCAATAAACTTTAAATAAGCCCAAAAAAAAAAAAAATCACGAACTAACTGTGATGGGCCTCTAACATCTATCAGACATAATAGAGTCTATATAAGTCTATCAATGACTCACTTCCATCAAGGTCTAATCTAATTTAATTCAAATTACTTAACTAAGATGAAATCCAAAATTAAACAATGATGTTACTGTTTTTTTTTTTTCTATCACTAGCTTACTTCTATCATTGATAAACAATGATAGAAGTTTATCAATGATATACTTGTAATGCCCTAGGCCAAGGATTAGACCAAGATTCAAAATCCGAATTCGGCACCTGATGACCCCAACATTTCCGTTCATCCCTTGATGGCCTCAACATTTTCCTGTTTCCCCTATGACCTACCTACATTTACCTTGGTTGTCTTGAACTTATTCTAAGAGTGAAGATTATCCCCACAAACCAACATAAGTCCTTTCAACATGTTTTGTTTTCACACACATGCTTCTCAGAAAAATTCCCAAGAGGTCATCCAACATAGTAGTGCTCCAAGCTAAGCATATTGTGATCTTTTAAGCTTTTCTTAACCATACTTTCATATCCTTTATTAACCATAAATTCTCAGGAAGGTGCACATTGTTGGTTTAGATAGTGACATTTAATTCTTTTAACTTTTTCTTAACCATACTTTCATATCATCAGAATTCTTTTCATTCAGATGTGATTTTGGTTTATTCATGTCCCCCTCCTAAACTCGGGGCATAATGCCCACCAGCTTTCTTTTAGTTCATCCTTGAACCATATCTTACTAAGAGAGGTTCCACTATGATACCATCTATATTACCTCAGCCCAAGATTTGAAATCCTGATCCCTAGTTCAAATCCTAAGTCTGGTGCATTACAATATTTATTTGATACTTTATTTGTTTAAGATTTGTGTTTATACATAAATTGGTAGTTTGTTTTTACATGTTAACCACCCTGATAATTTGAGGCTAGAGAGACAATCAAAACCTAGAGTATGTTGATAGACAATGATAGAAATATAAAGAAGTATCACTAGCAGATTTATAAGTTTATGATTGTTTTTTATAAATTATGTGTTCAATTTGATTATTATTACTAATAGATTCTCATAGAAGTAAATAAAAGTATATCAATATGTTAATAGAAGTCTATCGGTAATAAGTATATCAGTGACGTTATCGATCTTAAAGATGAGACCATAATCCAGTATAGATCTCAAAGAAAACACACGAGTCTATAACATACAAAACTTATTCTTCAACAAATGCGGCCTCTAATCCACCATTACAAATGATTTCAAAGGTTTATTTTTGGATCCCAGAAGCCCAATTCACACACTGTACGCTCCTAAGTTTCAAATATATTTAAATGAATTATCATAAATTATTGGATTTTATTTATCTTTAATTTTAGATTTTTTTAAAATTTTAAAAGTGATGAGATTTAAGAAGAAAAAAAGGAGAAGTTTGGCTTTAATTAATCATATCCCAAGTACTTTCTTCTTCACTTAAATTACTTAAATTTGCAAGATTTATAGTAACTCTAAGAATATTGCCATATTTGTAAATAATTAACTTAATTTTACCATTTGTTAAAATTGCACTATATTTTAACCATTTGAATTATAGTCTTCTCTTCCATGGACATTAAATTCTTGTTAATGTTAAACTTACATGAAACTATAGCATATTAATAGGTTAACAAGTGGGTTCTAACTTTATAGAAAAAAAAAAAAACACAATTTCATATAATGTTTAATTATAAGTTTAGTCTTTAAATTTTTGTACTTTCATCTTTAAACTTGTTGAATAATTTCCTAGATCACTTTCAATTTTAATTATAATACTTTTTTTTTTTTTTTTTACTTTCAATTTTTTGAATAGGTCATTGTCATATTCGAAATTTTTAAAAATTAAATGTTCTATTAGACATCTATTTTAATTTTGTGTCTGGTTAATACATCATTAGCATATTCAACGTTTTGAAATTTACCTAACTATTAAACACAAAATTAAATTTTATTTCTAATTCGACGATCAATTTTTTTAGCATTTTTAGAATTTTAAATTTATTATATATATAATTAAAAGTTTGAAAACTTATTACATACAAATGGATAGAAACTGTTACGCAAAACTTTAAGTAAACTTTAAAATATATATTTGGAAGTCTGATGTGATTTTTGAAAATTTTCTTACAATTTCAAAATTTTTTTTTAAAGGAAATTTGAAAAAGTTACTAACCGTGGTGAGGAAACAAGCCTAGATCGTTTTAGAAGTAAAAACAAAAAACAAAATGACATTAAAATCACTGCAATTTATATTGCCAAAAATACATTGGATAACACATTGTAAATTCTCATTAATTTATTTTTAGGGATAAAATCTATTTCGATTTTAACTTTTATTTTCATCAAACGTCAAACGTAATTTTTTTTTTCCTTTTTTTAATATAATTGAGGTAGAGAGGTTTGAACCACAAACTTTATGTTATTGGTATAATCATATGTCTAGTTGAGTTAAATCGTTTTGGCCACCAAACACAATTTTAACTTTTAAATAAAGTTGTTTAAATTTCTCTAATGCATTTAATATTATAAAACCTATATCAATAAAATTTAAGAGAAAACGATATTAACGGTACATATTATTGGCTAAACTTTTTTTTACAAAGTTTTATTTTATTGAAACAATAAATTTAGGAAAGATTACAAAAATCACCTCTAAACTATGGGATTGGTTACAACCACATCTATAAAGTTTCAATTCTATTAATTTTGCTATGATGGATTCTTAATGGTTGCAATGAACCCTTTTTAATAAATTAACTTTTATTTGTGGATATAATGGTTTCTCGTTCGTCGTTTGTGTGGATATTCACAAGTATTCACAAATAAAAGTTAATTTAACAACACGAGTGGATGGAAATCATTAAAAAAAACTATATAATTAAAATTTATCGAATTGAAAGTTGATGGATGTAATTGCAATAATAATTTTTTTTATAATTTTTCTATTAATTTGTGGAAGCTTCTACACTATATTTAGAAACACTGTTTAATAATAAAGTCTAATTTAACGAAGTTAAAAGTTTAGTGTGAAAATTGATACTGAATCAAGTTTAAATTTTCTTACGAGACAACTAAAAAATTAAATGTTGTATTTGACATAAATCTTAGTCATGTGATCTACAATGGTTTATGTCCTAAGAAATTCGTCGAGATTAATCGGTTCAAAAGGGATTGGAGAAGATGAAGAAGAAGAAGGCGTGGTATTTTCATGGCGATCAACAACCACACAAACGGAGGTCCGGCAAAGTGGACAGTGGCGCTCCACTGTAAACCACTGGTCAATGCAGTCTTTATGAAACACGTGACCGCATGTATTCATCCTTCTACACTTATCTCCTTCTTCAATTTTATAAAGGCAAATCACACATTCTTTTTCGTCGTCGTCTTCTTCTTTATCGTAACTGAAAGTCGATGCTTGAATCTCCAAATTCTCCGGCAACGCTCTGGCGGCTCTTTTGCTACAAAAACTGGCAAGGAAGAAAAATAGTATGAAGAGGAGAAACATGAAGACTGTAGCCAAATCCTCACCATATTGAGGAAGTACATACAGTGACCGCCGCGGCGGCAGTAGCAGCGGCGGCAACTGCGAAAGGGACTGTGAAAAAATTGGAGACGACATTTTAAATAATTTTATTTGGGTGAAGCTAATAATTAAAATCCACTTTGAGATTAATTTTGTGAAACTGTTTAAATTTACAAAGAGCGATTTTAAATTTATAGGTTTAGGAACAGGAGAATTATTAGTTTCCTTATGTGAGTGGAAACTTCTAAATTTAATTAACACCGAAATCGAAGATTTTATAAAATATTTAGGAAACGTTTGGAGGGATTTTCAAAAACAGAAAAATAAAGAAAAATATTCACACAATTTAATTATAATTGTCATAGATATTATTATCCAAGTCTATCACAAATAGAATTAAATAAAGCACAATAAAAGAACGTTGCCCTTATCTTCCATGTGAAAATTTTATAACTGATATTTTTATTTTTTTATTTTTTAAAAAAAGAGAATAAATAACCTATCATAAACACAAAGGTCTATCAACTTAAGGAAATACCTGCAAACCCGTGCAAGCAAAGACATAAGCACTTCGATTCCACTCTCGAGAAAAGATAAATGTAGA
Organism: Benincasa hispida; assembly: GCF_009727055.1. Classification (NCBI taxonomy): domain Eukaryota; kingdom Viridiplantae; phylum Streptophyta; class Magnoliopsida; order Cucurbitales; family Cucurbitaceae; genus Benincasa; species Benincasa hispida. The sequence continues at coordinate 20,001,425 of NC_052356.1, forward strand.
ATTAACACAAAATACAAATGTCAAGAATAGTGTTGGTAACAAAATAATTGACAAACAAAATAACGTAATATCAAAGAATAATGGTAGAGATAGCGAGTCACAGAAATTGATAATCCAATTCGGTGCAATATCACCTACGTTTGAGGGGATGTATGCCCGATGAGAAGAAACTTAACTATATAATGAGTTTGACAATTACAATGAAGTACTTATCTAATAGGCTCCTTCTTTCGTGATTCACATATAGCGTACTCTTCAGTTTATGAAGGAACTGTGAGGTTTCGTAACGGAAGCGGGGATCGGTCCAATTTTTATTTTCACAAAACACAATTTTTGCAATTAATATTTAATTTACAGCATGTAAGGAAGAAGGAGGAGAAGATCTAACCCTTGAAGATACCAAAACCTTTTTTACAAATTTACTCCTCTTTGATCACGAACAATCATGATCCAATGAACAGTAAATCCAAGGGCCACCACAAGTGAGACCTCTGTATTCTCTTTTGGGATGAGAATTTCTCAGAAATGTGTGGACTTTGATTTCTTTTAGGAAGAGGGAAAAAATGAGAGGAGAAGAAGAAAAAAAAACTTTCTGTATCTCGTAGGAAAAAAAAAAAAAAAAGGAGAGATCACCCTTCAACTGTGTAAGAGACTGGAGAGAAGAAGATCATTCCCCTGGTAACCCCCACTAAATTGAATTTGAAATGTTCAAATTCAGAATTGAGGGTTTTTAATGTATGTTAATACATTTTAATATAAAGTTTAATTTTAGACTTTATTATTAATTTTGGATATGATTCAAAATTAATAAATGAGAGAACGAAATATTTAAAAGAGTTCAAATATTAATTTAATATGGATAAGATTTATATTGAAAACTATAGGTTGAAAATAATGTTATAAGTTAGATGAGAGAAATATTTTTTAATATGATTCAAATGGAAAATTAAATTAAATATGTGATATTTAATTGGATGATTAATTAATTGAAGAATTTAATTAAATTGATTAAATCAAAACTATAGATTAAAATTAATGCACATTAAAATTATATGTTATGTTAGAAGAAATCATTTAAATGTGATTTAAACGATCATTTAATTAAATATGATTTAATTAATAATCTTAATTTAATTTAAATTAAACAAATTAACTCGCCATTTTAGAGAAGTGACGAGAAAACGTGGGATCAATCCCACGTTTTCCTCTCCTTCTCTCACCATTCCCCTCTTCCAACAAAAGGATTGTCGCATTGCTAATTGGTTAAGATGGACACATAATATATCTGTGGTAAGGAGAGTTCCGTTGTTGTTTTTTAGTGGAGTGCCTGGTAGTTAATAATTGATGGATCCCGTGACTAAAGAGTTTAGTCAATTATTCACGTACTATTGGAGCTTCGAGCTATTGGTTCATAAGGTCCCCTCGGTAGCTCCTGGATTCAGTTGAGGATCAGTTCTTGGTGTTGATTTGAAATGTTCAAATTGACAAGAGGTTTTTTTATTATACATGATATAATCGGTATGATGTATAAGATACATCTAATGGAGGATATATGTAAATGAGATTTACATTAAGTACCATGGAATAGAAAAATAACTATGGTTTATATGTTTCATGAGATGAAATATTAAAATGATAGGTTTTAAATATAGTATGATAAGTTGGTTATCATTTATATTTATAATAATATTAATAATTGGATAATTAATTATTTTTCTTTAATAACCTAAGTAGTGGGTGGTTATTGGATTCATGGTAACCATGAATTTAAAAGGAAAATGGTTTTCCTATTTTCAAATAGGAGTTTTTACAAAAGATTGAAAAAGTTTTGAGTTTTCTCTCCACGTAAAAGAAACTCACGGAGTCGTCAAGTAAATATAGATTTACTAAACGACGGCTAGGCGAGCTAAACGATCATGCAGTATTTACTAAATGATCATATAGTTTTGCTAAACGATCGCTTGCCCTAAGTAAACGATTGTGTAGTGTCTGTAGGCGACAGACCGAGCTAAACGATGAGCTAAACGATTGCATAGCTTTTGCTAGACGATCGCTTAGCTTTATCTAAACAATTAGGCTTCGACCTATACGATAGGTCTCCACCATCTCCCACTTGCCCAGTCGTGTACGTGATCGATGTTTTCCTTCTTCATTTGCCTCATACCAAGTCCGAACAGAGCCCACTCTCTGAATTCTCACACCGAGAATACCAAGATAGCCTTGTTGGTAGTGTCAGACTCAACTCGACACCGTCGAGGTTTTCTAGAGGCCATTCGTGGTGCTGTGGAGGCCGTTCGCACTGTCGCGGAGGAGTTCATGACTGAGGCGATCGTTGTGGACGAGCGTGAAGAATTCGTCCTGTGTTGCGGTCGTGTAGATCTAGTGTTCGTGGTCGCTTTTGTTCGAGCGTTCGTGAGCAAGGAGCGTGGAGATGAGGCGACAAATGTTCGTAGAGTTCTTCCTTGTTCATTTGTTGTTCATGCTGTAATTTCTGCATTTTAATTTTATAACCGCTTGTTTGAAGTCAACTGTAAATGTAATGTTCATTCATGATTTTGATTTGGAATAATCTTCTTCCACTGCTTATGAAAATCGCGAATCCGATTTCCTTTAGATAGTTCACTCAGCTGGCCTTTAGCTAAACGATCGTGGAGCTTTTGCTAAATGATCACATAACATTTGTTAAACGATTGGGCATTGTCTATACGATAGACCTTGTCATCTCCCATTTGCTCAATTGCTTACACGATCATTCCTCCAGTCTCGTCCTCTAACCAAGTCCATACAGAGTCCACACTTCTGGATTCTCACACCGAGAATACCAAGGTAGCCATTGTGGTGGTATCATACTCAACTCGACATAGTTCAAGAGTTTTGGAGGCCGTTTGCTGTGTTCGTGATCTTGGAGATCGCTGAGTTTGTGGTCGTTGTGATCATGCTGTGGTGCGGTCGTAGTGATCGAGCGTTCAGGTTTACAATCTTGCTGACTGTTCGAGCGTTCGTGATCAAGAGTGTTTGAAGATGAGTCTTCAAAGGTATGTATAATTCTATCCCCTGATCTTATGTAAAGCATGTCGTTGTTTCGTTTTATGCATAGCCTGTAAGTTTCCGTTTCTTGATTGTAATTGTGTATGTTCAAATACTAATGAAATTTGAAACGACCATTCTGCTGCTCATGGAAATCCTCATGTCAGATTTTCTTCAGCAGCATCAAGGAAAATCGAAGTGTTGCAATAGGTAATGAAGCATCACGGAGCTACCAAGAAGCATTATGGAGTTGTGATAGAAAAGGTGTTCCTACGCAAGGAAAAACGAAAGTGTTACAACACTGTTCAAAAACATCGTGGCAGCAATGTTGCAAAAAAGGAACAAAAATCTGGCACTGCCTATTTAATCTAGGATTTTTGACCGGCCACCCATTGAATTTTAGAGGTTTTGAGGCTTAAAGAGAGGGTTTAGAGTAGAGTGTGGAGAATTCTTGATGTTGGAAGGTCGAAGATTGTTTGAAGGCCAAATTCATCACGAGAACGTGATTGGAAGTCGGATAACTCTTCTTTTCCTTTTCTATTCTTGAATTATTTTATGTATTTTGGTATTCTTGTTATGGTTTTGTCTATAAGCCATATTAAGCTAACTTCTCATAGTTTTAAGGGTAGAAAAATTATTAATTTTAATTGTTGAACACTTTGCTTCTTGAATGATAGTTTACATTTACACTTTCTAGCATGACCATTTTTAACGCTTTTAAATGTTTGGTCACTATTTAAATGATTCTATGATTTAAATCTTGCTTTAGCAAGCAGGGTTTATATTAGATCATGCATGCTAGGTTATCATATGAACACACAAAAAGTGGTTGGATAACGATAAAGATTGTTGATGAAGAGTCTTATTGTTTTTCTTAATTATCTAGTTTCAAGGAATTAGTAATTAGTAGTTATGTGAAAGAAAAGATTGTTTTCAAAAGATTCAATTTGTATAAAAGACTTTTAAATCTAGGTGTTGTGTTAATTATTTTAAGAGTCAAAGAAGGACTTTTCAATAATGCCTTTGATGAAATCTATTCCCTAAGACGTCTCTAGGTTAATAATCTTCATATTCGATCACTTTATTTGCTTTGTTAGTCTAATTTAGTTAGTTTTCCATCGAGTTCAGTCTCTTAAATAAAACTGGAATGATCTCTGAATAACTAAAAGAATATCAATCTGATTTCCAGAGGACGATACTCGGCCAAGGTCGTTTTAACTATATTATTACTCGACACGTGCGCTTGCACGATATCGGTGAGTTGAGTGGTATTCATAATCTCAATTTTGTCACTTTAATTCATCATCTTTTTTATGTTGTCTCTTACATGTCTCCAACTATGAATGTTAAATTTTCTCATATCTTCTCCATAAGGGCAGTTCTCCTTAATGAGAATATAAGCGATTCTGACTGAATTTCTTATGTTTTCTTTGGGTAGACCTTGCTTTTTTGAAATTTTTAGAATTTGAACTAAATCTTGATCCGTCCTTTGTGCTTTATGCAACTTTTCAGACTTCAGATCTGCCTCTTTCCTAAGGGATGAGGCTGAATCAAGCTTGAATATTCGAGCTAGATTTTGATCAAAGGTCTCCACCTTTTCCTCTAATATCGAGAACCTCTTTCTCCGCCTCTTCTTAGGAGGTCGAGGCCGAGGTTGGCTTAGGATAGAATGATTAATCGTTGAATGTTCCTTTATTCTTTGTAGATGTCACTTTTGATCAGAATTGTAATCATCACGTTTCTCCATCTTGTTCTGAGCCCCAAATGTAAATTTGCAAAGGTTGTAAGTGATGGAACGGTGAAGTTCGAATGTGGGTGCAAGATCGTCCCAATTTTAGTTTTTCATAGAATTGAAGTTTACAAAACAATAAATACTATGCATTATCATAAAATTATAGCATGCAATAAAAGGATGAGGAAGAGTTTAGATCAACTTACCCTTGAAGCCAAAACTTTCTTCACGAAAGCCTTCTCTCCGATCACGATCAATCATTAATCAAAAGGCCGTCAACAAGGACACCACTGTAAAAGCAACCTTCGTATTCTCTGTAGGGGAAAAGAATTTTCAAAAGTGCGTGGGCTTTGAGTTTTGGAAGTGGGAGAAAGTTTTTTGAGAGGAGAATTTCTTTATTCTCTTTGTTCTTGGGAAGAAATATTCTGAGTATCAGAGAGAGAGATCAAAAGATCTCAATAAAACCACTTTCACGTTCTACCATCACTGAGAAAATAGCGGAGGACTCCCTCCCAAATTAATTTAAAAAATTAGCTTTTAATTAATTCAAAATAATTTAATAAATTCATAAATCTACTTATATATTATAATATAATATATATAATAACCACATCCTATCATATAATATATATTAAAGTATATGTTATATTAAATATAACACATAACCTATAGTTTTAATATTGTATAAAATACAATATAACCTATAATTTTATTTCTCTTAAATGTGAATGGTATTTAGTATAAATCACATCTATACTAAATTTAATTTTATGAATCTCATCCATATAATTAGTATTTGAATTATATTAAATTATCCAACATCCATTAACTGTCGATCACTCTATTAAAGACCGACAACTGCACTCTTTGCACTATAGATATATTTCTATGTTCATTGGATATAACCAGTCAACAGTGTGATGACCCTTTAAATTTGCTTGTAAGTACAACATGGGCAAAATTATCCATTTTGCTCCTATAGATACATCTAACTCCTTAAGTACCATCGATCAATAAGTCATAGTCCAACTATGATCAAACCTCTCTCGGGCCAAGAGAGGATGTGTCGCCACATTATTCAAGCCTCAGAATCAGTCCTTAAGGGAGCAGTTTATCTACTTACCCCGACAATAGGGAAGAAGTGAATTTCATCTTGTGTAGCTGTGTTCCCAGCTCCCCAATCAGATGAATCCCCAAAAAATGGTAAGTTTTATTGAGTCAGTGATCTGGCCACTCTCACCCATACAAATCAAAAGACCGTCTTCATAGGCAGGAGTTCACAACTCACTCAGGATTCAGTTTATGTCACCTATGGTCATCCTGGTGAAATGTAAGTCTCTATTATTAATGGCATTATATAATGAGACTATTCAATTCGTGGTTCGGTCTTACACAAATCCTTATGTATAGAACACCCTCGCTCACATATCTCTACATGAATGATTAGGATCAGATCATTTGTAACACTTTACAACAATTGTAACATCTACAAAGTGAGCCATATTCGTGGTGTTACCAATAAGGTATCTAGCCTTATCTATCGACTAGAGACCACTTAGATTATCACTTAAACATGATCCACCTATAAGTCTCTATATAAATGTTTAAGCTATAGAAGATAATCTTGGATGTTAGTTTATTGGTTTTGTAGATTAATGCTACTAAATGTCGAATAAAATATTGCATATTTTATTAAATAAATAAACCCTTTGTACATTACAATTACAAACTACAGGACCCACAAGATTTATGACATCAACCTTAATAGTAAGCGCACTCGTCCCTACAAATGGCGTCAAATTTTTCTAACAATCTAAACAGGAAGACTCACCTGACCTTCACGTACCTTCAACACTGAATTCATAATTTGAGGAAGGAAAACGACCTGCAGACAAAGAAGAAGAAAACACCAGTGTGGTGTCTGCCACGGTACCTTCGATGCTTAAATTAGTAATCAGTAAAAGATTAGAGTAAGCTAGAAGTAGGAAGAAGAACTTACCTTGGATGATTCCTTGACCCTTAATTTATAATGGGGTGGATGTAAAGTTCCAAATCTAAGAAGGATTAGGGAATGCAAATTTAGGCTACCCAAGGGGGCTTCGATCGTGGCTCACGAGAAGTGGGACTATAGGGATGGAAAGTCCTCAACCTTGACCTCCGAAGCTAAAGAGGACAAATTGGGTCATTTGTTCCAACAAAACCACATGCCTCAGCCTCAACTTGCGAGGCCAAAAAGGACAAATTGGGCCATTTGGCTCAACAAAAGCCACTCGCCTTGACCTCGACCCTCGAGGTCGAGGAGGGTAAGTTGGGCCATTTATCCAACCCCCTTCTTTTTCCTAGTCTCTTCCTCCCTTGACCCATTGGCTCGTTTCTTACCCCTCCTCTCGCCTTCATGTGACTGTCATTATTTTGAATTTACCTTTAACAGTACGCTCTCTCGAGCTCGTGATTCTTACTCTAAAAGTGACCCATAATAGTTAGGTTTTTTTTTTTTCAATCTTTGAAAATTAAGTCTATTTTCTCTCAATTTCTTACCACGGTTTTCAACTTTTTAAGTAGTAAAGTGTCATTCTTTGCCATATCCCAAATAAAATTTAAAAAAAAAAACAAGTTTTTTAAAAAATATTTTTTTTAAGTTTTAAAACTTGGCTTAGTTTTTAGAATGTTGGTAAAATTAGATAACCAAACAAGAAATTTAAAGTTAGGAGGGGTGTGCTTTCAATTGTCTTATAAATGTTTAAACTTTTAATTTTGTACCAATAGGTCCTAAGTTTTAAATTTTATGTCTAATATGTCCCTGATAAATTAAAAAAAAATAGTTTTTCAAGTACAATAGGGGTAGAGGAATTCAAATCACAAATATCTTGGTCTCCAACACATGTGTATGTCAATTGAGCTATGCTTTGAAAAAATTTAAAATATAATTAATATATTAGATACAAATGGTTGAGTTTTATGTGTAATGAAACACACCAAACTTTCAATTTGAATTCAGTCAATCTGTGGGGAAAAAAAATCTAAAATTTAATGAGTAAACTTGTAATTTTAAAATTAAACCATTAAAGAAACAAAGACGTAATTGAACCCAAAGATCAAGGTAAAGAGAAAATAAATAAACATATTTTAAAATTTTAAACTAGATGTCACATCACCATTCTGTTAATTAATTAACAAAGAATTAACAGTAAGAACTAGAATGAATACATTTTAAAAGTTTATGGACTAAAATAACGTCTTGAAAGTTCAAAGATCATAATAAAATAAAACACAAAATTTAGGGACCAAAATAAGATTTAAACCTATGTTTAATTATCAAATAACTAATTGATAATATTTTTAAAATATTAGGTTGGTTTAAATGGAAATTTTAAAATTTAAAAGATAAATCAAAATAAAAATTAATAATACGAAGGTTTAGGTTTGTCCATGTTGAAATGTTTTATTTATATTTCTTTAATAAAATAAAATATTTTAGCTATTAATAATTAATTTTCCATGATAATAAATAAATCATTTAATTAAAATTCAATCTAAAGTTATTCTCTTCCATCAATTTAATTTAAACTCTCTTAAACTTTTGTAATTAGGTCACATTTTAAACATTAAAAAAACACGTGTATCAAACTTACAAATTTCCACAATGAAGCCAAAGCCCAAGACGCAGCGTTTTATTGACCAGAAACAAATTATAATTAAACTCGAGAGTCCCATTCCCCTAAGGAAACAAATTTTCCTATTTCCTAAACCTTAAATGAATGAATTGAATATTTTCATACTCGAAAGTCCTCTATATAAATAAACAAATCACCAAACTTTCGAAGTCGACTTTGATTATTAGTTTCACCCAAATAATATTACTTTGAAATGCCGTTGCCAATTTTCTCAGCATTCCCAACTATTTTTCCAGCTTCTATTCCATCAATACCTTCCCCGTCGCCACCGTGGTCGCCGTCGTGGTCACTGCTTGAAGTATATCCATACGAGTATTTGGCTGCGGTATTCATATTGCTTCTCTTTATAGTCTATATCTACTTAGTCATTATCTTTAACAAAAGAGCTGACAGATCCGACAAGGAAGAGTTGTTAGAGACTGTGGAGACCGAAGCACCGGTTTTCAGTTATAGTGAAGATGGCGGTGACAAAGAATGTGTGATTTGCCTTTGCCAAATTGAAAAAGAGGAGAAGTGCAGGAGGATGAACACGTGCAATCACGTGTTTCATAAGGATTGTATTGACCAATGGTTTATGGTTGAGCACCACTGTCCTCTTTGTCGAACTGTCATTTGTGTGGTGGTTGATAGTGATGGAAATACCGTGGATTCTTCTCCTATACTCCCATTTGATAGGAATTATTACAATTTTTTAGGATCTGTTTGGTAGTCAATCAAAAATCTTTTTTTTTTTTAATCAAATTCAATATAATTATTAGTTTAAAATAGTGCAGGAAACTAGTATTATTATATCTCATTGTATATCGACTTTGATTTTTTCTTTTGAAAGATATCAATTTTGAATTAGGAATTATAAGATATAGACTTATGTTAACAAATAAAAATTATATTATCTCATCAATATATATATATATATTATAACACAATTTTAACGGTGGTGGATCTAATTTTCTGTTGATGAAAAATCTTGGACCAATCGCAAATTCTCGCGTCATTTACTAAATTAATGATGAAATTATAAATAATTGAATTTGAGACTAATTAGAAGTTGACACGTGTCCCAAATTGAAGTGGAAGACATAAATTGATGAATTCTAATGATGCTACAGGTTTCCTTCATAACCGTTGGATTGAATAAAATTATTCGATCCAATTTGATATTATTATTTGGGGCTAAAAGTCCAATTGAGCCCAAAAATAAGCTTAATTTGACCAAAATTTCAAATAAGGCCTAAATTCAATTAGTTGGGCCCAAAGGTCAAGTCCATGGACTAATCAAGTCCAAACCCACGAAGCCCCCTGAGAACTCTATAAATAGAGAAGCTCTTCTCATTTGTAGAGGTAGACAATTCTACACTCTAAAGAGCTTAGAGAGCATTATTGGTGACGAAAAATTAGCCGTCAAAGACTTGATGACTAAAATTATGTGGGACGCAATATGCGATGCATGTCTTAGGTTATGCGTTGATATTCATGCGTCTGTGGTCATGCATTGGAATGAAATTATGTGTTAATGAATGTATGTGATGACCATGCGTTCCCGTCACAAGTTTTCTTGCGCTCACGCCAAGTATAACACGAACGCAAGTTTCTCGAGTGATCCGAGATCGAACTCAGGGACATGTAACTAAATGCTATGCGGTAATGTGTTTGCAGCAGCTGAATAAAAGAATGATGGAGGGGTATAAGCTATAAACTACTCCTACTTCTAACTAACAGACAACGCAATGAGAAGTATGAATGAGAGGTAGAGACACGACAACTGTTGACGTGAAGTAAATGGATGGAAAATAGATAAAATACAAGGGTGTCTTCATCGCAACCCTAAGCTTGACCGCAAGGGCAACCTCAACAAACGCAAGCTATGCGATCATGCTACACACACTTGAGTCTAATTCTAGGACGTATGCGATGTGTATCGAAAGTCGGGATGACTGCATTACCACCACCATATCTTACTTCTGGGACGCATTGCAATATCCTCTCCGTAGGGTTGTATACGCTGTGTAATAGCAAACGGAGCTTATTCTAAATTCCCCATTCTTGCTTATGCGATCCAATCCGCTCTCCCTAGGACTAGATGTTTTTAGACTACTCTTCCAAGTTATGCCTAAATGATGAATGATGCCACTCATCGAGACAAGCGGTAATCACATAAAACTTGGCTGACGAAAAGATTATTCCTATCTCTAGTGAACACTAACTTTACATTGCTTATGCGGCACCAATCACTTACCCTCCCCAATTAGCAATTAGTTATTGTGAATTTACTCATAGACAAACCATTGTTATAAGCTTCACACTAAGCAAATAGGTTTGCTACATGCTTCATATTTCTCTAATTCCGCCCATGGTAAGTATGCGATACTCTAACAATCTCACTAAAGTTGATTGCAATGAATGTTAAAGGTGTTAAGCAAAGAAGATGGAAGATGGAATCGAAGGAAACATAAGAAATGCATTGAACACACAATGTACTAATTTCTTAATCCAAAAATGTAAATACAATACAATATAGAAAAGAAGAGAAAATTGAAAGGACCAGCGGAAGTAATGTCTTGGCTTCCAGCAGATGTGTGTCAAGGTTTGCCGGTCGGTGCCATTGGAAGGGCGGCTGGAGCTGACTCTCTTGAGACTCTAACTCCGGCGAAGGCTCCGGTCGCTCACTCTTAATGGATCGAAGGAGAGAAGAACTCTCAAGCTTCTTCTAATGTTCTCTGGATCACAAGATCTACCTGAAGGTAGGAAATCTTGGATTGAAAACCTAGATGAGTTTGAAATTCTAACTCCAGCGGCTTCTATTTATAGAGCTTGATTGCTGACAGCATTTATTGAAACTTGCTCTGATTGACATTAGCGGCGCGGTTGGTTCCTTTTCTGAATCTCAGCGCTGCTAAATGTGTGGTGGTGAAATTTCAACATCAACTTTTGATTTTTCCGAGATATGCATTGATGCTTCCATTCTACCAACCTTGCGATGATCCTGCTATTATGGTTATCATCGTGTAGCCATAATCTTGAAATGACCGCAATCGCCTGGTTACCACAACTTCTACATGATGACCGCAATCGATTGACGATCGTAACTCCTATGCGATGGACGCATGCGGTTGATTACTGCAACACCCATGCGTTGAACGTATGCGTTTGCGTTTGCGATGAAGAATTTCTCCGCATGTGATCATCTATGTGATAGCCCGGCTTCCACATCTACGTCTGATTCCTGCGTTAGCTACAAAGATAGACAATTGAATGCATAATAACGTGTAATAGTGGGTTAACCGAGATTCTTAACGCTGAACAACACAAACTCATTTTCTCATGAATTCCTAACATAATTACCGCATATTATGCTTAACAGCCCTCATAATTCTAAATAAAATGCCTAAGATGACGTACATTTCCGCGTGTCATCAATTATCTACACTCATAAAACTCCCTGACTCCTTAAGCTGCACATCCTTTGAAGACACAAGTCTCAAGAAGATTCAAAGTTTCTCCCAAGACTTCGACTTCAAGAATATTATGTACTCCGTCTTCATAAGTCAAACGTACGCATTCAACTGACAGAGAATCAAAGGATCAAGTACTAGAGATCGAACCACATCTCATCAAATCAACATCAACATCAACCAAGTTCAACTCTATGAAATACACTTCTCCAGAAACCTTGTCCAAACAAACTGACACATCTAGTGGGACCTCTCTACCTCTTATCTCTCTCTCAACATTCAAACAAATCAATGGCACCAAAAGAAGATGCATCCAAAGTAACTACTACAAGCGACTTCGATGTGAGACCTATCACCCGCAGTCGTTCAAAGGAAGTTATGCAGGAGAAAAAGTAAGGTTCCTCATCGTGCATAACATCTTGAAACAGATGAAAGAGTCTCCTAAAGGCGGGATTGTCATCATAGAAAATCCCTTGTTTGACAACTCTACTTTTGCCTCCAGCAAGTCAAAGAGGGAATCACACCCAGATGTGATTTCTGTCACGATGGTAGATGTAACAACCAAGGAGGCCATGGCAGAAATGGAAAGAAAGATAAATTTTTTTATGAAAGCTGTTGAGGAGTGAGATCATGAGATCGCTGCCTTAAGAGAACAGATGCAGGCTTGAAAAGTTGCTAAATCGAACCAAACCCCTGCTATTAAAGCAAATAACAAAGGGAGAACCGTAAGATATGATCATGACCTCCATAAGGGCTCAGTATGGATGCCCGTCTCAAATCTATTTTATGTATTCCAAGTCGTACACCCAAAGAATTGACAGCTTGAGAATGTCTGTTGGGTACCAACCCTCGAAGTTCTAGCAATTCGATGGAAAGGGCATCCCGAGAAACACATTGCCCACTTTGTTGAAACATGCGAGAACGCAGAAACCAGAGAAAATATACTAATCAATCAGTTTGTCAGAACCCTGAAAGAAAATGCTTTTGACTGGTACCAGACACACTATCAGCATGATGGAGTTGACAAACGCCAAGCAGCGAAAAGAAGAGTCGGTCATCGACTACATCAATCGATGGAGAGCTCTAAGTCTAGATTGGAAAGAACGATTCATCGAACTGTTTCCTGTCGAAATGTACATCCAAGGTATGCGCTGGGGATTTCTCTATATTCTACAAGGAATAAAGCCCCGTACGTTTGAAGAATTGGCAATTCATGCCCACGACATGAAGTTGAGCATCGTTAATAGAGGAATGGAAGATTTCCTGATCCCTGAAGTGAAGAAGGATAAGAAAAAAGAAAAGGACGCTGAAAAGATTGCGAAAAGCATCACAAAGGAATCAATGGTCTTTAATACGACCCCACTGAAATTTTCTTCAAAAGAAAAAGAGAAGAAACTTAAGAAGAAGGATAAGGGAGGCAAAAGATGTCGCCTGACTTTGAAAGAGAGACAAGAAAATGTTTATCCATTTCTTGACTTTGATGTTGCAGATATGTTTGAACAACTACTAGAAAAATAACTTATCCAGCTACCAAAATGCAAATGACTGGAACAAGTAAGAAAAGTGGACAATCCTAACTACTACAAGTATGATAGGGTCATTACTCACCCGGTCGAAAAATGTTCCATGTTGAAAGAGCTGATTCTAAGGTTGGCTCGTGAGAGGAATATTGAGTTAGATCGTGATGAAGTTGCTCAAACAAACCATGCCACAGTGGCAGTAACTTCGAGCGCTCTAACATCAATTATATGTTATAATAAAATAGAGAGTTTGGTTCAATTTGGGACCTTCAAACCTGTGGTCTTTCGATTTCAGCAAAGATCTGAATGACAGATTTTAAAATAGAGAAGAACATGTTGATATTGATGATGATGATTCTCGTAACGCATCGAAAGAAGAGAAAGTCGAGTCTAGCTAAAAAGAGTCGCGCTTCTATAAGAGTTATAGAAGAGGGAACAGAACTAAGAAAATGAAGGAAAAAAAGAAAGCTTGGAAGCTCAAACTTGTTGAGGAGGAAGATGAGAACTTCCATTAACCCAAGTAACAAGTGACATCAGCATTTTTTCTTTTAGAGAAGTTCGAGGAAAAGGTCAGAGGTTGTTGCCTGTCACACTGTCAACACGATAAAAGAGGTGGATACTTCTCTAAGTTCATCGAAAACGATAGTAGAATCAAAAGATTTACCAAAGTTCAGCATAGATGGCCTATTGTCGCTCCCTCGGGAAACTAAAACGGCTCTCATTGACGTATTGTTAGAATCCAATGAATCTAGTGTATCGACCTCTACGATGTGCGCATATGCCTCGTGTTGTACAACCATAGGTTTCTCAGAGGAAGATCTAATGTTGGGATCAAAGCTTCACAATAAGCCTTTGTATGTCTCAAGATACATTTGACAACAGAAAGTAGGTCGAATTATCATTGACAATGGATCGGCCGTCAATATAATGCCTAAGACGAATATGAAGCAATTGAGCATCCTGGAAGAATTGTCAAATAGCAAGTACGTAATTCAAGGTTTTAACCAAGGCAGCCAAAGGACGATAGGCATGATATGCTTTGAACTCCTCATTGGTGACCTGAAGGTCGATGCATTATTTGATGTGATAGACTCGAAGACCACCTATAAGCTACTGCTAGGACATCCTTAGATTCACGAAAAATAGGTGATAACGTCAAAACTTCATCAATGTTTCAAGTTCTATCAAGATGGGATTAAGAAAGTTGAAGCAGATTCTAATCCATTTTCAGAAGCTGAATCTCACTCCGTAGATGCAAAGTTTTATTTGAAGTGTGAGGGTGTTGGTGAGGAAAATGAAATACTAGCAGTTGCTCTAGTAGCTTTAAGTAAATACTTTCTCTTCTTTACTAGTGTAGTGTATCCGTAAATGAACTAGTTGTTATTGCTGTTATTAGCCTTGCTAACATAATCTAAATGGTAGCAGTAATATTTTTTTTTGAAAGCATGAGGGAAAAACTGTATGAAAAAGTTGCTCAAACCCGTCTTTTTTCGTTACTTTGACCGGGATGTAAAGATGTATTTTAGAACCTTGTCTGATGCTGACCACATGCATTAGGCAACTGTTCCGCTATTACTCACGTTAGCAGAGGGAAAACACTTTAGGGGATAAATAGTGCTATATAGTGCAGTATTTGAGTCAACGGGCGAGGAAGCGGGATAGGAACCGAAGTGAGATAAATAGCCTAGTTGTCTTAAGAGCGGATTCATCCCTAGATGGAGCAAGGGAAAACCTAAACCTTACTCCGCCAAGCCCTTTCAGATGCAAATCCTGCTAATAAAGCCTCTGACATTATCTTGTGCGGAGCCAGATCTGTACCATTTCTTCTTCAGAGAAGATTACGAAAGTCTGACTAATCCTCATTTCCAAAAAGCATCACTCCTATCCGGGAAGATTCCCTCCATCCGGTTCCTTCATTTCAGTCTTATCTATACTTAACAATAAAATACTCGGAAAAGACCACAAAAAGCTATGTGAAGTAAAGTCGCCGACTGCTACTAAGAACCAAACAAAACTTTTCAAAATGGAATGTTATAGAATAGTCAAATCAGATCGATCAAACTTTGTCGGGCATGAGCTACTCTCTTCTAGCCTTCCTCTAACAGATTCAATGGCATCGCTTATTCCTCTAAGCATACTACCAGTTCTAGCTACTGATACTGACTGACGAAACTTGAATCAGAATCTCGTTGGATGCTGAAAGAGAGGCTAGGGCACAAGAGGAGGACGCTCGCATCTATGCCGCGATTGAGGCTATCACGAACGCCTGCGAGAATGAGGTGGCGACCATGGTACGCTGAGCCCACAGGATCTTGCATGAGTGTGGGCTCAGGCTCGAAGATCCGGAGGATGTCAAAGCAATGTCTAGCCCTGAATTTTCCGGGACTATTCCAGTGAGTCCTCCTATGGTGAACAAAAAGATGGACTCTACAGCAAATAACATGGGTGTTTTGTATTGTATCGAACCCCCCTACATGGTAGCGATCCAACTAAAGATTTTGATTCCATGCCTACAGAGACTCCATTAATAAAGGATTGAGGTGAATCCAAATCAAAATCACAAGCAGATGTAGGAAAAGAAATAGGCGACAAGGCACGGGCTTCTAGCTCTAAAGGGAGTGAGGCATCCACCAATATTAGAAAGACACCAATTTTAAAAGAAGAAAAGGCTCTAAGTCCTCCGATCTTGAGCTATGTCCCCTTTTCGAGATACAAGAATGGTGAGTCACATTTTACGGAAAGCTTAAAAGGCTTGAAGGTCAGTGATTGAAATTTTAAAGGAGAATTTCGTTATACCACTCACGCCTATAACAAAGCAGGAAATCCATAAACCAAAGAGTGACTTGACAAAGGTAAATCTGCCTAAAACATGAATGAAAGATGGGTTCCATCCTAAAGCTTACAAACTGCTGGCGAAAGCAGGTTACGTGTTCACAACTCACACTAAGTTTAAGAGCTTGAGGATTTATGAGCGACCCGAGCTTTCTTCGACCCATAAAAAGCTTTTGCAGGAGGGGCATGCTATACTTGCATTGAGGAAGGGGTTTGAACATGAATCGTCAGAGCGAATTCGCATAAGCAAATGAGTAAAGAAAAAGGTGGTCGATAGCAACCATATAAAAGAGCAAGGATAAAAGAGCATCAACCTTCAACCACATCAGACCACCTGTCGTGTGTGCTTTGCTCTTTGGGAAACTGAACATGACGGAAGTAGAGGAAGAAAATCCACGCTGAAGGAACCGGGTAAATTCCTTGAGTGAAAACGGGGATCGGACCCAAATCCTACTACAACAAATATGACTTATTATAGCTCTTAGACATAACCTTTCTAAAAATAGCCTATAGAAACTCTAAAAAAAAAAAAAGAAAAGAAAAAAGAAAAGGAAAAATGTTAAAAATCAATTTTGGGGGTATGCGCTCAAAATGTTGTAGTTGTCCGCCCAAACACTCAAAATTTTGGGGGTCGCACGCTTTCACCCCTTCTTCAAACACACAAAACTGACCATATTTTCTTTTTCTCTATTTTTCTTCTTCCTTTATTCGTCTCTTCGCACAAAATCCCAATCTTCTTTCTCTCAAATCTCAACCCTTATTTTCTGAAATCACAACTTTTAGCACTTGAAACCCATATCGTTCTTATTCCTCTCTTTATCATTCTCAACTCTGCGCGATGCTGTAAAATGTGCACCAGCATTCCACTGCTGACGACTGATTTTCCATTGTCTCCATCGATTGCAACAACTTTAGTGAGTGTTATTTTCCTTTCTTTACTCATCCTTAGATCCATTTTCATTTTCTTTTTTATTTGATTTTTTATTTTTCTTTTTATGTTTTTTCATTGACTGTTTGTGTTCGGTTGTTGCTCGATTATAATTTCTGCATTTGAAGAAGATTGAGCTAGCTAAATGGAATGAAATTATGTATTAGGTTTTTTTTTTTCCTGTGATGGTTGATGATTTTGTAACTCTAGTCTAAAAATTTTATGCTAGAACTCGATCCTTGATCACCACTATGAAGAACTCGTCTCCACTGTGAAGAACTCGATCTGGTCTAGAACTCGATCCTCGATCTGATCCAAAACTTGACCCTCGATCCCCACTATGAAGAACTCGATCCAATCCAAAACTCGATACTCGATCAAACTTAATCCAAGTCTTGACTCGGTCCAGAACTCGATCTTCAATCGAACTCGATCCAATTCTTGATCCAACCCAGAACTCCACCATTGTAAAGAACTCGATGCTCGCCCAGATCTGCCGTAAAACAAAACCCACTCGATGCTCACCCAATTTGAACATGAGAGACTTTTAAAGCGGGTAATAACATACAAATGCTCAAATTTCAGTTTAAATCATCTTTTAGAATATTTTGAATTATCACTTTCTTATTCTTTTGATAACAATTTTCTTTTCTTCTCTCTTGTTCTACACTATTTCTTTTCTCGCCTTCAATTGTTTATTGCTCTATTTTTACCATGAGTATTATTTGTATGTTCGTGACTATAGACAAGATTGGAATGTTTTTGTCAATGAATCGCAGATAGGAAAGTATTATTTTAGCTTGTTTTTCTTAATGGGTAAACAAGTTACACTTTACTCTAATGTTGTTTTCAATATATTATTAGAATTGTAAAACATCTCCATATTTTACATATTCTTTTGAATTTGTTTTTAACATATTTATTTATTATGCCTTTGTTTCTATTTTACTACTATTTTCATATGTTTAGAGTTCATGACCATTGCTTGTATTATTATTGCCTAATTAGTGCCATTTATTATTTCAATGATCTATGAAGTTTAATGTCAACTTACCCTTCCTGACCAATGCTTATATATATTTGTTACATTGAGAATAGCTAAAATGAATGACAAGCTCATGAATTTATAGGTAATTAAAGGTTTAATAATTGTGTTTATATAACTTTGTCAATTATTAATGAAACACATATTTTTAGGTTGTTTTTAGAGTCAAAATGACAATTATGTACTTTTTAAATAGTTTTGACATTCAATTGTGATTTTAGGAACCAATCTGATGCTAATTCACTTTTTTATGTAGGTAGATGAAGATCAAAGATGGAAGCTCAATTCCATGATGCTATAATCCTCAAAACTTGATGAATTTTGTATTTTGTGAACCTTGTATGGTTGAAAATTACATTTGATGTATTTTTTTTTATTTGTTGGATAATTTTTTTAGTTTCTAATGTAAATTGATTACTAAATTTCAAAAGGAAATCATTGTATTTAATTCATACATTGTGAATTATTTCATATGTCTATTTAACTTAAAACAAGTGTTTGTAATGTAAATGGACATAATTTCAATGTTGTTTGTTATAACATAAGATTAAAGCTATATATATGATATAATAACCTTAAAAAAAGGTTATCATATGTCAAATAAAGCATTAAGTAAAGGCTAATATATAATAAAGATAGCATTGAGAGTAGGCTACTATATATTAAAGATAGCTTTAATAACTAATGTTATTGAATGTTTTGATAGCCATGTATACATGTTATATCTCCATACTCTATTATAGCATCTATTATAGCTCTACAAAAAGGCTATAAAAAGTCTAAGAGTTTTAATAACATGGGCTATCAGGACCTTCGAAAAAGGTTATGAAAGGTCTTTTATAACATTTTTCGTTAACTATTGTATCCATTATTTCTTGTAGTGCCCCAAATTTTATAGGTTGCTTATAATAAAATTAAGAGAAATCTCTCAAACTAAAATCATAAACAAAATCGAACCAATAGGGCACCACCAACTGGAGTCCTCTATATTCTCTAGTATGAGAATCCAAGGAGTTATGGGTTATTGGAATTTTGGTGAGGGAAAAGTTTTAGAGATGAGAGGAGAGGAGATAAAATTTGTGTGGGGAGATTTTCTGAACAACCCAAAATGAACTGAGAGCACTCTTCTCTCAAAATCTTATGTATGAAAAAAACACCACCACAACCCTAGAAAACCATCTTCTCTGAAACGTGGGAGCAAGAGAGAATTAAAGGGAGAGAAGTTATTTCCCTCCCTTTAATTTAATTTAAAATAAAATAAAATAATTTAATTTTAATAAATTAGTCTTATATATATATAAAATATCAATTTATTAAAATATAATATGCTTTATAGGTTTCATGGTAACCGTGAGATAAAAGAAAAAATGTTTTCCTAATTTTGGTAATAAAAAAATTTGTTGTTTTGAGTTTTTCAATCTCAGAAAATACTCTCAGAGAGTTTTCAAGTAAATGAGATTTACTAAGTGACAGCTTGGAGTTAGCTAAACGATCGTGGAGTATTAGTAGGCGATAGACACTCAGCTAATCGATGAGCTAATTGATCGCTTAGCTTTTCCTAAACGATTGGGTATCGACCTATACGGTAGGTTCTTCCATCTCCATTTGCTAAATCGTTTACATGATTGTGGTTCCTCCAGTTTTCTGCGTCAAACCAAGTTCACACAGAGTCCACTCTCTGTATTCTCACACCGAGAATATCAAGGTAATCTTCTTGGTGGTGTCATACTCAACTCGACGTTGTCGAGGTTCTGTGGAGGCTATTCATGGTGTTCGGGGTATTTGTGACCTTGGTGATCACTTAGTTCGAGTGCATGGTGTTCATGCAGTGTAGCAATTGTGTTGGACGAGCACTCGTGTGTTGCTATGATCGAGCATTCGTGATCAAGGAACTCAAAGATGAGTCTACAAAAGTGTGTTGCTCTTGTCCTTGTTCTTTTGTTTAGCATGCTGTAATTTCAGTGTTTTAGCATAACCATATGTTTCTGTTTGTGATTGTAATTGTAAAGTTCATATACGATTGTAATTTGGAATGATCCTTCCGCTGCTCATGGAAATCTTTATGTTCGATTTCCTTCAATCACATGATAAAGAAAAAATATAAACCCAAATTTAAGTGCAATCTCGAAAAAGAAAAAACTTATAATTTTATTAAGTCAGAACATTCGAGGTTACATGAGTAAGACAATGAGACTAAATCCAAAACCAAAAAAAAAGGGAGGGGGAGCTAGCTAAAATCAAAGTTTCCACTTAAAGTCTTTTAACTCTTCGTACGCAGTTTCTATTAGGTTGTATGTCCTAAAACTAGTAGTTTGTAGACATTAAACATATTCTATTTGCAATAAATTTATTATTGAGTTTTATCCAATAAAATTGTTATTGAATGTGCAAATTGTAAAATTAATAGTCTAAATCTAATAAACTAACGAACCCTTGGTTATAGCATGAATACTTGAACCATACATAGAGATATAAAAGAGGATCAGGTTTGAGTATATAACCAAAACGGTCTATAAGTATAAGGATATGGTTGGGTACCTTATCTTGGGGACATTATGGATATGGCCTGCTTTGTATTAGATACAAACGAAGTGATCCCGAAATCGTTCATGTGAAGACATGCGAGTGGAGACATCATATGCAAAGGATATTTGCATAAGATCGAACTACGAAATAGTCAATTTTCTTTATAACGACCATTTACTATTAAAACTAATTATTTCAATCTGATGATCTAAGGTAATCCATCTCAATCCTAAGCTAACTATGAACTCCTGTTTATTCGGGATTATCCTTTAAATTTGCATGAGTGAGAGTGACTCAACATCATCGCTTAATAAGCCTCCCATTTTAGGGATAAGACCGAGTAGATAGCTAGAGACATAGTCCTACAAGATAGAACTCACTTTTACCCGTTTTAGGATTAGCAGATAGGTTGTTCCCTTGAGTACTAACTTCTAGTCTTGAACAAAGGGGCCCCGCCCTCTTTTGACAAAGCGGGACTCGATTTATTCGTAGGACCATACCAATTGTTCATTAGTGGATCAGTGGAGACTTAAGGAGCAAGATGTATTACAGGGGTAAAATGATAATTTTGACCCAACTGTTAATACGAACAACCTATGAAAGATCGATTTAATGATCATGCTTAAATCAAGTGAACAGAAATATATCTATAGTGAGGAGAGTGCAACTATTGGGCTTTAGTGGAGTGACTCAGTAGTTTAATGTTGATTAATCTCGGATTATTGGAACTCATGATTCGTAGGTCCAGTAGGTCCCCTACTAGCTCATAAATGGACCAAACCTTAGAATAGTGTGATGAGAGTATTTGAAATATTATAATATAATTTAAGGGAATTATTAATTTTATGAGATATAATTGAACGTTTAATTATTGTATTAAACGGAATTGAAGAGTTGTAAATATTTAAATATGATTTAAATATTAAATTTGAATAGGGATTCATGTTTGGGATTCATGTCTTTAATATTTAATATTTGACATTAAATTATTATTGATTAAATTTTTTACTTAATTAAAATTAATTTTATTTTAATTAACTATTTAGAATTAATTTTATTTAGAATTAATTATATTTAAAATTAATGAATTTTATTTAATATTAATTATATAATTAATATTATTTAAAATTTGTGAATCATTTAATAATTTGATTTTTTTAGAAAATTCAAATTTGAAATTGAATTTTATGAAAATTCAATTTTAAAATGATAAAAGTTTTAGTGGAAATTTCCCTAATTTCCCACTTTAAATCAACACCTCAAATTCCCACTCATAAAAGATGATTTGGTGTCATTTTGATATGCATTAGTGATGCATGTATATTCTCTATATATTTGAAATTTAATTTATTTAGAATTTCATGCAAAATGAAGAATTGAAGAGGAAAATTGGTTTTCTTTCTTCAACATATCAAGTACTCCAAATTTGAAAAAATTTTCCTTAATTTCACTCTCATTTTATATTCACCATCCAATCTAAGGGCCTAGAGAATAGTAGGGAAGATCCCGTGGTGGTCTACAAGCTAGAGAAGAAGAACATCAAGCTAAGGAGTTGTTGATTTGAAGGGATTCATCAAAGGTAAAAATTTGAAACCCTATGTTTGTATCTTGAACATGCAAGCTTAATTACTAAAATTAATGGAATTAGAGTGTTCAAGATCCTAACTGCTTCTATTTGTTGAATGTTAAAACCATCATTTTCCATGTTCTGTGAACGTAACTAAAGCCTCAATACCCGCATCAGTTATGGTGGGGGTGCTCTCGAGAGTATTGATTTCTTTTTGGATTTTGGCAACTTCAAGTTCTTTTCCAGCTATGGCCTCCTTTTTCTCATGGAACAAACTCGATAGATTCCTAGACTCGATGTCTAGACTTTGAAGTTTGGTTTCTAGTTCCTGCTTTTTCAAGGATATCTGGGCAGTTTGTTCTTGAAGGACTTTGTCTTCCTATCATAGCTGGCTTATCAAAGTCAGGGCTTTCTTCATGAGTGATGTCGTCTTGCCCAATCGATGGTACTTGTCGACGGATGGAAATTGTGCGGAATATGAAGATTGCACTACATTGAAATTATCTACCCAAACAACTATTCACAAATTCTTGAAGAGAAGCCAAATTGAAGGAACTCTTAACGAAAAGCATCCATGAACGCGTTCGGATCTATCCGATTTCATCGTGACCGAAATACAACATTCACATTCTAACATATAGTTATGCAAATTAACACTAATTAACGGTATGCTTCGAACAATTATACACTCCAAACAGCCTATAGAGAATACTCTACAATAAAAAAACTCACCAACTCAGATTTTGACTTCAAGAACATCATGTGCTCCACTTCCATAACATCGTATCAAACCAACATCAACATCAACCCAAGTTTAACCCCACAAAATACGTTTCTCCGAAAGTCTCATGCGGATATTTTATAAACTTTCAATTTAGCGTGAATAGATTCCAAGGCTTTAAATTTTGTTCTAATATATATCCATGATAAATACAAAAGTTTTAAAAATTAATTGATTTATTAGATATATTAATTGAATTTTATGTTTAATGAAAAACTAAGGCCCATTTGGTAACCATTTTTTATTTTTAATACCAAACCTATTTCCTCCTCATTTCTTACAATGATTTGCATATTTTATTTTATTAAGTATAGTGTTGAATTTTTAGCTTAATTCCAAAAACAAAAACAAAATTTTTAAAACTACTTTTTATAGTTTTCAAAATTTGACTTGGTTTTTTAAACCATTGATAAAAAATGGATAATAAAAGAAAAAATTTAGAGGTGCAAGTAGTGTCTATTAATTTAATTTTCAAAAATAAAAACAAAAAAGTCAAATGATTATCAAATGGGGCCTAAACTATCCATTTATGACTAATACATCTCTGAATTTAAAACATTCCAAAGTTCTTGGACTAAATTTGAAACTTTTTAAAAATCAATAACCAAATTGACAAATTTAATGTTTAGAGATGTAATTTAACTTATAATATCCAATATCATGGCAAAGGCAAATTGGACTAATTTCTTTTATTCAAAACGAAGGTAAGATCATGGTAGAGACGTAAGTTTTATTATTATTCTTATTATTCTTATTATCTTATTATTTTCAAAAGAATGATAATCTAAGTGAAACAAGGTCCACGATTAAGAAACATCTATTCTATTCGTGTTTCTTGTTTCGTTTTATTTATACATTGATTTTTTTTCTCAGAGAAAAATCAATTTTCATAGTTAGTTTATGTCAATTTCGACTCTAAACTTTCTTTTTTGATCAAAGTAATTTTACCCTTATTCAATTCCTGCTCACTATTTCTAACTATACAATATGGGTAAGAATCTTAGCTCATTCCTTTGAATAAAATAAAACGTTCTACAAAAATAAGTTTTAGCAAATTTAACTCTAATATTTATTTTCTTTATTTTCATTAAACACCTAAGAGATATTTTTTGAAATGTTACGTAGTGCGATCATTTTAATAGAAGTAATTAATTTATTGAAATTAAAAATTGAAAATGAAATAACTTATCAAAATAGATCAGGTAGAAAGAATATATCTCAACTAACATTAGGTCAATTGTGAAAAACTATAGTTTCTTTTTCTTTTTAGTTTTCAATTAAAGCGAAGACAACAGTGAAAAAGAATGTGTGATTTGCCTTTGTAGAATTCAAAAAGGGAGAGTGTAAAAGGATAAACACATACGTGGTCACGTGTTTCATGTGTTTTTTTCTCCAATTCCATTCGATAGGAATTATTAAAAAATTTCAAGATCGATATATGTGGTAGGCAATCAGAAATCCCATTTCTATGTTATTCGATTCACTAGATGTGTAATGAATATGTGTAGATTTGAAAATAATGCACGAAAACAATACTATTATTTTTTCGTTGGATATAAAAATTTGAAATTATAAAATATAGAATTATATTAAAAAAAAGATAAAACTATATTCTTTCTACTTTAGTACTTAAAAGCAATTGTATCCTACCATATTATTACTGATAGGAGAGTTATTTTATTTGTTTGTTATGTTAAAATACGTATATTATAATATATTACAAATTTTTTATATTATCGTACAATAATCATTTTAGTTCATACCACTGCTAGTTTTATGCCGATACGAGTATTTTCAATTAATTATAAGCTTTTATTATCAATCTTGAATTCAAAAGTTTGATTTTCTCATTCTATAATCTTGTCATATATATATATATATATATATATATATATATATATATAATATATATATATATATATATATATTATAATATATATATATATAATATATATATATATATATTCGTTTTATGATTATGTCAAGATATCATAACACAATTTTTTAAATTGAGTTCTTTTATGAATTTATTATCAAATACCCATATTTGAAAATATATACAAAGTTGTTTTTAAATTGCCTACATACATTTTGTTTGCCAAACTTAGCGTAACTCTAACTCATTTTTTAAAGAATAGTTAGTTGTGATTGTGTATTTAATTATTTTTTTTTAAAAAATTACCTGAATATAGTGCTTTTGCTTTTAACTTTAAAGTTAGGGGTTCTATTTTCTATTCCACATATTTTTTAACAATAGATTATCGTGATTATTAATTATTTTTATTTTCATTTCAATGACATAAATCAATGTTAAGATGTTTTATTAAATGTATTTTTTCTAAATCTGTATATATTGAACATGATTCAACTGACATTAAATATGTAACCTCAATTAAAATGTTAGAATTTCTAGTTTCCCACCCCATGTTGGAACATATTGTTAAACTAGAAAAATATTGGTCAACTTTTGTTGCTCAAATGTATAAAAAAATGGTCAAACTTGATGCATTTTAACAACGGCCAAATATAAGTTCAAACTTATTTTAATTCCTAGTCTCTAAACAATAGGAAGAAAAACTTATTTTAGTCTCTCTTGTAATTAAAGTATTTAAACAAGTTCCTAAATTTTCAGTTGTGTTCAATAATAAGTTTTTAAACTTTCAATTTGTATCAATATAGGTCCCTAAGTTTTAAATTTTGGTGTAATATTTTCTTGATAAATTCAGAAAATTAAAAATTAATTAATCTATTAGATATAATTAAATAAATTTTATGTCTAATGAAACAAAAAACTTTCAATTTGTCTCTAAAAGATATGCCATCTCATTTAAAGTTTGCCAAGTGAACATGTCACACTTAAAGAAACGATCTCAACCATGCTCTAAATCACTCAAAACTGGGATCGACTGCCAAAATTAAGTGGTTAAGTCAAATCGAGGTCCAACAACCATGGTTACATGAATGAATGCCTAAAGTAACAAAAAAAAAAAAATCGAACTATTATCACATGCACGATTTCTATCCAATCCATTCCTTGATTGAACCATAAAGTTTACGGCTCCCACTATTAAAAAATCACATATATACCTTATCAACTCGTTACATTTTGGGCCTCAGTAGGTCACAACTCTCTAGACTTTATAATTGAACTCATTATTCCACTCTTTGCCTAACTCAATCTTTGGCCACAAAAAAATATATATGATATTTTTAATTAATTTTATACCTTTTCAAAATATTGAGTATTTTCGTGCCTACCATATTGATCTTCTGTTTGCTTAAAAAATTTAAAAAAAAAAAAAAAACATTTTTTATAATAAAAAAAGGTAAAAAAAATATTGTAAATATTATAAAAATAGATGTCTAATGCTTAGTCTCCTAGAAGTCATGTGTCAATCTTCATGTTGTCCATGTGCCTTGATTCATATTTGGTGTTCATGTAAGACCAAATCCTACTTGCTCTTTGCTTATAAACAGTGATATTTTGTGAAGTCATGTGTCAATCTTCATGTTGTCCATGTGCCTTGATTCATATTTGGTGTTCATTTAAGACCAAATCCTACTTGCTCTTTGCTTATTAAACAGTGTATTTGGTGGATCTTTGAAAATACACACAATATTTGTGAGAAATTCCACTTCAAATTCCATTTTCATATTTTTAGTTATTTTATAATTTAGTTATTTTATTTTATTTTATTATTATTATATTATATTTTATCATATTCCATATTCCAATTGTGTTCCTCAATTTTACAACATGTTATCAACACGAGCTCTTATCGCTTCCCTCACTGAAGGTAGGTCCTAAAGATAGGTCGATTTTTCCCTTTATTCTATTTAATAAATAAATGTTTATTTGTATATTTAGTACATGATAAATTCTAATATAAATACAATATTTTTGTGATAATGTTGTCATGACAAAAATACGAAATTAGAATTCGCAGGTCTTGACATTAATGACAATAATTATTTGTCATGTGTGCTCGATGCTAAATTCACCTGGATGCTATAAAACCTTGTAAAAGAATTATGAGGTTCCGTAGCAGAAGCCGGGATCAGCCCAATTTTTATTTTCACATAACAAAATTTTATACAACATAATTTATGCAATTAATATCTAATTTACAGTATGCAAGGAAGAAGGAGAAAATGAAATTAGGGTTTAGAAAAGACTTACCTTTGAAGAGTTAGAACCTTCTTCACGGAATCCCCTCTCCAAAAAACGATCACGATCCAATGAACGTAGCAACCAAGATGGCCACTACCATAAGAGTTTCCTCTGTATTTCTCCGTTAGGGAGAGAAAACACAAAAGTTGTGGGCTTTGTGATTTTGGAATATAGAGATAGATCGAGATGAGAAAGAGAAGACTTTTTGGAAAGAAAAACTGAGAGATCACAAAAAACCAGAGAAGCCTCTGAAGAAGATTATCTCCCCCAATTTCTCCACCCAGTACATGAGATTAAGAGATAATTAAGGGAAGGGAATTTATTTCCCTTCCTTTAATTTTAAAATTAAAATTAAAATTAATTAATTTTTATTTAAATAAATATTATATATATATAATCTATAGTTTTAATTCTCTCATTAATGCATGGTGTTTAATATAAATCTCATTTATACTAATTTTAATTATTATGAATCCAATTCACATAATTAATATTTGAATCATATTCAAATATTTTATTTCCTCTCAAATAAACTTTATATTATGTATTAAATATATTATATTAATTATATCATATATAATTAAGTTAAATTAATTATATCACAAATAATTAATTTTCTCAATTAATTTGAACAATTCAAATTAATCCAAAATTAATTTAATTCTCAATAATCCCAGTTGAGCTACAGAGAGGACCTTCTGGATCTATAAATTGAAGTTTCAATGGTACTTGGATAATTAATTAAACTCCTTTAATTACATTACCCAACTTCCATTAACTGTCTATCACTCCACTAAAGACTGAAAGCTGCACTCTTCGCACTACATATATATTTTTGTATCCATTGGATATTACCAGTCAATAGAGTGATGACTCTTCAAAATTACCATTTTGCCCTGTAGTTACATCTAACTCCTTAAGTACCACTGATCCCTCTAATGAATCAGAAGTCATAGTCTAACTATGACCAAACCTCTCTCTAGCCAAGAGAGGATGTTGTGCCACATTGTTCAAGCCTCGAAATTTGCCTTTAAGGGAGCAATTTATCTACTTACCCAGACTTTAGCAAAGGAGTGAATTCTGTCTTGTGTAGTTGTGTTCCCAGCTCCCCAATCAGACGAATCCCTAAAATGGTAGGCTTATTGAGTCGACGATCTGGCCACTCTCACCCATGCAAATCAAGAACCAATTTCATAAGTAGGAGTTCATAACTCACTTAGGATTTAGGTCATGTCACCTATGGTCATCTTGATGAAATGTAAGTCGCTACTATTAACGGTGTTATATAATGAGACTAGTCATTTTGTGGTCTGGTCTTATACAAACTTGTTTGTATAAAACACCCGCGTTCACATGTCTCTACATAAATGATCAGGATCAAATCATTTGTAGCATTGTATAACAATTGTAACATCTACAAAGTGGACTATATTCGTAGTGTCACCAGGATAAGGTACCCAACCTTATCCATCTACTACAGAACATTTAGGTTATCATTTAAACATGATCCACATGTATGTCTCTACATACATGTTTAAGCTACAAAAGATAACCTCGGATGTTAGTTTATTGGTTTTATGGGTTAATGCTACTAAATGATAAATAAAATATCTCATATTTTATTAAATTAAATGAATAAAATATTTGTATATTATAATTATAAATTACAGAACCCACGAAATTTAGGACATCAACCTCAACACCTTTCGTCATCATCTCTATAAGGGATTGAAAATGAATAAAAGATTCTCGTATCTTGTGAAAATTTTTGAAAGAAATGTATGATCATAAAAAAAACAGTTATTCTTCCTAAAGTTCGTTATGAGTGGATGCATTTGAGCCTAAAAGATTTTAAATTAGCAAGTGATTATGATTTTGCATTATTTAAAATCAGTTCAAAATTGTTGTTATGCAGAGAGAAAATTACTGATGTTGATAGGTTAGAAAAGACATTTTCTACATTTCATGTCTCGAATATGCTCCTACAGCAGCAATATCGAGAGAAAGATTTTAAAAAATATTATGAACTAATTTCATGTCTTCTTGTGACCGAACAAAATAACGAGTTATTGATGAAAAATCACGAATCTTGACCAACTGGAACAACACCATTCCCTGAACCGAATATTATTAATGTTAATAATCGTGGTCGTAGTCGTGGTCAAGGTTGTGACCATGGTAAGAGAAGAAATAATTATTATTTTTGTGGTGGTCGTTTTAATCATTAAAATTTCTAAAGAACCACACAAAATGATGATCATAAATGAAAAGCTCCATAAGATAAGAGTTCAAAAAGTGTTGAAAACAAATGCTTCCAATACGGAATGACTAAGCATTAGTCACGTACCAGTCGTACGTCAAAGCACTTAGTTGATCTCTATCAAGCTTTCTTGAAGGAAAAAGGAAAAAATGTTAAAGCAAATTTTGCATACCAGGATTATGACATATTTGGTCGATCCCATATGAAAATTTTGGATGTGGTGGACTTTTTTTAATCTCTTGAAAAGAAGATTGACAAAGTTGATGGAACATCAAGTGTTTCTTTTAACTTTGAGAATATCTAGACTTAATGTTGTTGTTTTCTTTTATCTATCTTTATGTTTTTTAGTAAATGACAACTTTTGTATCTTCCAAGTGTTGTTTTTCTTATTGTAATTATTTTCTTTTCATATGTTGGGTGATTACAAAATGAGTAAAGAAGATATAGGTCTGGCAGAGAGTGCAACTACACACTCAATAATTACAAATAATAAATATTTTTTCAAATTGAAAATGCTGGAAGTAAAAGTCAATACAATATCAAGTTCTGAAAATTTAATTGAAGGGGAAAACAAATATTATTTTTCCTAGAGGAAAAAAATTTATAATTGATGATGCATTGTTCTCTAGTCAATCAAAGAGAAATCTTCTAAGTTTTAAAGATATACGTTGGAATGGTTATTATATTAAGAATGATAGTAAGAGTATTGTGGAATATCTATATATTATCTCTACTATGATAGTAAGAGTAATGTGGAATATCTATATATTATCTCTACTATCTCAAATGAAATATGTATATTGGAAAATGCCTATTTTATCTTCTGGATTGTATTATACTCATATACGAGTAATTGAAACATATGCAACAATGAACCTGAAGTTCTTGAATCTAGATATATTTGCTATTTGGCATGACATATTGAGTCATCCAGGATTTATAATGATAAGAAGAATTATTGAGAATTCAAATGGACATCCATTGAAGAGCCAGAAGATTTTTCAATCTAATGAATTATCATGTAATGTTTGCTTTCAAGGAAAATTAATAATTAGACCATCACCAGCTAAAGTGGAAACTGAGTCACCTGCATTATTAGAAGAATTCATGGTGATATATGTGAACCTATTAACCCACCAAGTGGACCATTTAAATACTTTATGATATTAATAGATGCATCCAGTAGGTGGTCACATGTGTGCTTATTATCAAGTCGAAATCTTGCATTTGCAAGATTACTTGCTCAAATAATTAAGTTAAGAGTACAATTTCCTGATTATACAATTAAGACCATTCGTCTTGATAATGCTGGTGAATTTACATTCCAAGCTTTTGATAATTATTGTATATCAATTGGGATAAGTGTTGAACAACATGTATCTCATGTTCATACACAAAAGAGTTTAGTAGAATCATTTATAAAACGTTTTCAATTAATTGCAAGACCATTAGTTATGAGAGCTAAGCTTCCTACGATGTATGGGGACATCTTATTTTGCATGCAGTGTCACTTGTACGTGTTAGATCAATAACTTATCATAAGCACTAACTATTAAAATTAGCTTATGGTCATGAGCCAAATATTTCTCATATGAGAATTTTTAGATGTGCAGTATATGTTCTAATTGCTCCACTACAACGCACTGAGATGGATCCTCAAAGAAGGTTAGAAATATATGTTGGATATGATTATCCATCAATTTTTAAATATCTTAAACCCCTGACGGATGATATATTTACTGCTCGATTTGCTAATCGTCATTTTATTGGGACAAAATTTTCAATATTAGGGGTAGAAATTAAGAATTTGAAAAAAGAAATTACATGGAATGCAAAATATAGCAAATTGATGCATTGGTTTATCATGCAATGATATGTGGATGCGATGATCATATAAGTTTTCCTAACAAAGCCCAAGTATAAGCCTTCTTAGGGTCCTGGTAAGTTCAGGGTCAAACACAGGGATTACTAAATAAATATGCGACATATTCTCTGATTCTATTGCGGTGGTGATAGAGAAGTAGATGGTGATTTAATTTAGATTTTCTAATGCGATGGAATTAAACGCGAAGTGATGGAAGGGTAGTGTTGTAACAAGTACGCGATGAAGGGGTTGAGAAGAGATTTAGCTAACATTTCTTAAGATTTTGTACAAGTCATGCGATCATGCTATACACAAATATTAAGTACTACATTTCTCAATGCATAATGCCACATTTCCTATTTCTAGGATGCATATGATGTGCATGGAATGTAGCAGATAGAACTTATTTCTAAGTCTCTATTCTTACTTATGTGATCTAATCTAACTCTCTCAAGCCTAGATTTTATCTGTAGACTACTCTCTCAAGTACTCCAAATGATGAGTGACGCATACATAAGACAAGATGATCGCATGAAGTGCATAGCTTAAGTCATGCTATCTAAGTAATTCTCAACTCATTCACAAATTTAGTTACTCATGCATGTTGTGGAGAGACTAAACATGAATCAAAATAAAGTTTTCATTTTTGCCAATAAAGTGTTGAGTACAAAACAATAAATGGAGTGAAAAATATCAAACCAGGTAAGCAATGTCTTGCTTCCCGTTTTACACTGCTCTTTATCACTTCAACTCTATTCCGATTTGTAGAATCTTGTTCTCGAGACCTTTTCGAAAATTAATTTCTTTTCAAGGATTCCCTTCTCTCATATTTGCCTTGCCTCCTCGCTCTCTGTTGTCTATGGTTGGTAGCATTGGGTATTTATAGATTTCAAGGTGATGCAGCTCTTCTCACTAATGATTGCAAAAATGGGCAAAATTAATTTTCATACTCTTTTGCACCATCTAAAAGTCATTAAAAGTTCAATATATTTGCAACAGTATGGTCTTTAACGGTTGTCAACTACATTTCGAAATTTACCGCTATCAGCTTTACGTCCCATTATGATTTATTATGTTGCCGCCTCAATGTAAGGTCTTTATGCGATCGCTTTTGAGGAGGTACTTCTTGCGATCGCAAACTCAAGTGCGCCATCGCGCTGTATCCTTGGATTGAAATTTCATATGCGCCATCGCATTGTACCTGCACAAAAATAGGCAAATTAACTACTTTTATGCGATGAGCATTAGCGATCACAATTTCTTTTAGTTTGGCGCATTCAATCATACTATTGCCTATTTTCGTATCGTTTTCTCCCATTATTTTAATAATTTGAGCTTTAATAATTTGTATTTCTACCAGTTATCACACCCTCAAATTTAAAACAATGCTTTCTCTCAAGCATAAACTAAAGATTTCTAAAAATTTCAATCGCCTTCACTCTGCCTAGGTTTTTCATAGTGCCTTATTCAAATTGCTGAACCAATACCTTATTAATTTCTATCCTAATCTCTTCTTAAAATATTTCTAACCTTTAGGGACCGCGATCTTAATCTTCAAAAAAAAAAAAAAATCTTTACTCATTTCCAGGACTTCAAATGATTTATTTCAAATTTTATCAAACCGGGGTGTTCAAGTGATTTTGACCCTCGCATGATTCAGATATTCGTTTTATGATCTTGCGCTGATCCGAGTGCCCAACCTTCATTTTGGCTTGCCCCCACGGGTGTCATGCGAACATCCAACTACAAGAAAGGTGCTCTTTTCAATCAAAACTCATGCCCATCTCTTTATTTGGCAATGGAATTGCGATCACTTAGCTTCTACGTTGATCACGATTCCCACCTTTGTTTTGGCTTGCCCACACGGGTGTCATACGGACATCCAACTACAAGTAGGATCCGATCTCAATGTTATAATATTTTTCTTTTAATCGAAATGAAGTTCTGAAAAATAACAAAGTTGAAAATGACATCATCCCCAAATTTAACATGCAAGAATGTCCTCATTGTTGAAATATGAAATAATTCATACGATGGACTCGGAAAATTTTGTAAAAATGGTTTTGAAGGAAAGCTGGTAGACCACTAAATTTTAGAAATATTTTCTGAATTGATTGTCCTAAAATTAATCTGATGCTAGTTCATGCGATAAGAAAAGAAGCATGAATTTCATCATTGAAGTCATAATGGGCAAGGAGTGAATGCGACGACCAAATAAAGCAATAAAAAATTCAGGATTGAGTTAAACGAGAGAGAATGCGATAGTAGAATTTAGCAATATTAAATTGCAAGTGAGAAGTACAAAAATTGAAATAAAATGAGGCAAAAAAGAACACAACCTCCAAATTTAATTTTTCACCCGCATCATTTTGATCACATCTTTTTCTATGATGGGCTGATTCTGTAATTGCGATGGCTGATTGAACTGGTCGCGTGTTTTGAGCCCATCACATTGCTCCATTGCAATCGTTTATTTCGATCAGTATGATGAAATCAAAAAGATTAAAAGTATGAAAGAAAGAGTTGACAATCATAAAGAGTAGTAAATATGCAAAGATTAAAATAGATTCTTAAAAAACAAAAAAGGTACTAAAAAAGGATATACTTCGTCCCTGATGAATGTATGCCACTTATCATCGTAGGGAGTGTTTCTTATTTATTTTGGCTTACCAAGTCAATGGAAGTTTTCTTGCATTGGAAATCTCCTCCATGATACATCTTTACTCTTTTACCATTTAATTTAAATGTGTTGGTCTCATCTTCGTTGGTCAATTCTACCGTTTCATGCAGGAATACTTCCTTAATTATGAAAGGCCCGGACCATCGCGACTTTAGTTTTCTAGGAAAGAGACGCAGCCTAGAGTTGAACAGTAATACCTTCTAACCTGCCTTGAGATTTTTCTTACAAAGACGCTTATCATGCCATCGCTTGGTGCATTCTTTGTAAATTTTAGAATTCTCATACGTCTGTAATCTCCATTCGTCCAACTCTAGTAGCTGAAGTTTTCTCTCCTCTCCTATAGCCTTAAGATCAAAGTTAAGTTTCTTAACTGCCCACATCGCCTTATATTCCAGTTCCAATGACAGATGACACGCCTTTCTAAACACCAACGCATATGGTGACATGTCTATGGGTGTCTTATAAACAGTTCGATATGCCCACAAAGCATCGTCTAGTTTCATGGCCCAATCCTTCCGTGATGGGTTCACCACCTTCTCTAAGATTGACTTGATTTCTCTGTTAGAAACCTCTGCTTACCCATTTGTTTGGGGGTGGTATGCGGTGACGATCTTATGATGGACATTATATTTGATCAACAGTTTGCTAATAATGCAATTCACAAAGTGAGTCCCTTCGTCACTTATTAAGGCACGTAGGGGTGCCAAAACGAGTGAAGATATTTCTCTATAAGAACTTAGAGACTGTTTCTGCATCATTTGCAATGCATGAAATAGCTTCAATCCATTTGGAAACATAGTCGACAGCCAATAGAATGTATTTATGACCATTTGACGATGGAAATGGTCCCATGAAATCTATACCCCAGACGTCGAATAGCTCCACCTCCAATATGATGTTCATTGGCATCGCATTTTTTTCTGAAATGCTTCCAGTGCGTTGACACTTATTGCATTTCATGGAGTATTCTCGTGCATCCTTAAATAGAGTGGGCCAATAATACCCACATTACAAAACTTTTGCCGCTGTGCATTGTCCATCGAAATGCCCTCCATAGGGTNCTCGTGCATCCTTAAATAGAGTGGGCCAATAATACCCACATTACAAAACTTTTGCCGCTGTGCATTGTCCATCGAAATGCCCTCCATAGGGTGATTCATGACATTGAAATAGTATGCGTTGGAAGGCAGTCTCTGGAACACAGAGTCTCAATATCTGGTCTGGTCCCCTTTTGTAAAGATTTGGATCATCCCAGTAGTAAAATTTTAATTCATGAATGAGCCTCTTCTTTTGATGGGATGTGTAGTTTTCAGGGAAATGTTTGCAGACCAAGAAGTTGACAATATCTTCATACCAGGGTAGTTCTTCGATCTTAAGCAACTATTCATCAGGAAATGAGGTGTTCACCTCCGACTGGATGCGATCCACTTCGGGATTCTCTAACTGCGATAAATGGTCAGCGACCTTGTTCTATGTTCCCTTTTGGTCGATTATTTCCATAGTAAATTCTTAGAGTAAGAGAACCCATCGGTTTAATCTAGGCTTCGCATCTTTTTTGGTCATCAAATATCTCATCGCCGAGTGGTCTGTGTGGACTATAACTTTTGATCCCAACAAGTAAGGTCTGAATTTTTCAATCGCAAAAATTACCGTGAAAAGTTCCTTCTCAGTGGTGGTGTA
This sequence comes from Benincasa hispida, assembly GCF_009727055.1. Taxonomy (NCBI): domain Eukaryota; kingdom Viridiplantae; phylum Streptophyta; class Magnoliopsida; order Cucurbitales; family Cucurbitaceae; genus Benincasa; species Benincasa hispida. The sequence continues at coordinate 20,037,164 of NC_052356.1, forward strand.
ATTCACCTGCGTGGAGTTTAATGTTCTGCTGGCATATGCGATGGGGTGTAACATTATCTTTACATTTTGTGCCAGGACTGCCTCCATCGCATATCCGATGGCATCGCACATCAGCTCAAATGGCTTTGCCCAATCGGGTGCGATCGAAATTGGCGTTGTAGTCAAAGCGTCCTTTAATGTTTTGAATGCGGTGAGGCAGTGTGGATCAAAATCAAAAGGTCTATCAGCTTCCAACAATGCATTCAACGGTCGAGCGATTTTGGAGAAGTCCTTCACAAACCTTCTATAAAACCCCGCGTCCTAAGAAACTTCTCAAAGCTTTCACATTTGCTGGAGGTGGAAGTTTTTCTATAGCTTCAATTTTTGCTTTATCCACCTCTAGCTCATTCTTTGAAACCTTATGCCCAAGCACAATTCCTTCTTTGACTATAAAATGACACTTTTTCCAGTTCAGCACCAGATTAGTTTCTTCACATCTTTTCAGTATTCTCTCCAAGTTTTGCAGATAGATTTCATATGTTTGCCCATAGACTGAGAAATCATCCATAAAAATTTCAACTGAGTCTTCAAGGTACTCGAAGAAGATTGCCATCATACACCTTTGAAACGTACTGGGCGCATTGCATAGTCCAAAAGACATGCGACGAAAGGCGAACGTTCCATATGGACATGTGAATGTAGTCTTTTCTTGATCCTCCGGTGCGATCATAATTTGGTTATAGCCTGCGTACCCATCAAGGAAGCCAAAATAGTCATTTCCCGCTAATCAGTCGAGCATTTGATCAATGAAAGGTAAGGGGAAATGATCTTTCTTTGTCGCCGCGTTGAGTTTCCTATAATCTATACAAATTCGCCAACCTATGACGGTCCTCATGGGGATCAATTCGTTGTTTGCGTTAGGAACTACTGTCATCCCACCCTTTTTGGGAACATACTGTACGGGGCTGATCCACGTGCTATCTGCGATAGAGTAGATAATGCCGGCGTCTAACCATTTGATGATTTCTTTTTTAACAACCTTTTTCATCGCAGGGTTCAGTCTTCGTTGAGGTTCTATCGAGCCTTTTTGGTTTTCTTCAAGCCGAATTCGATGTATGCAATACATCGGGCTAATACCTCTGATATCTGCGAGCGTCCATCCGATTGCTCTAATATATTTCTTTAGAACACTGAGTAGCACAGTTTCTTTTTCTTCAGGTAACGCAGAGGATATGATGACTAGTAAGGTTTCATTCTGGCCGAGAAATATAAACTTCAAGTGGGTTGGTAGAGTTTTTAGTTCCAGTGTAGGTGGTTGCTCTAAAGAGGGCTTCTGTACTTTTCTTTCTTCATCCAAATTCAACATTTCTTCATTATTCAATGTCTCTGTTATTGCATGGAAAGTCTCTATGGATGTTATCGCATCCTCTCTTTCTTCATTTCCTTCCTCGGACTCTCAATCTTCAACGCAAGTGTGTTCATCATTGGAATCTGATAAGCCTTCCTCATCTGGGTAGTTTATTACCTTGATAATATTGAACCTGAGCTTCTTTTCATTGATGCTCATTGTGATTTCTCCCTTGTGCACATCTATCTGAGCATGACTAGTAAATAAGAATGGTCGTCCCAATATGATTGGAACATCTTTATCTGCCTCATAATCTAAGATAATGAAGTCTGCAGGTAGAATGAATTTGTCTATTGTTACCAAGACATCCTTTAATTTCCCTTCAGGGTGCACTAAGGACCTATCTGCGAGTTGGAGAGTCACTGTTGTGGGTGTTAGCTGTCCTACATTCAATCTTTTGAAAATTGAAAGGGGCATTAAGTTTATGCTTTCCCCAAGATTGCATAATGCTTGACCAATATAGATCCCTCCTATTGAGCAGGGTATTGTGAAACTGCTTGGGTCGCGCATCTTTGGTGGGATTATAGTATTTGATTCTTGTGGCAATGCCACCATTGCAAATCTTCCCATGCCTCTCTTCTTCGAGACAATTTCCTTAAAAAATTTAGCATACACCGGCATCTGCTCTATCGCTTCTACGAATGGAATATTGATGTACAATTGTTTCAATATTTCTAGGAAGCAATGATACTGACCTGCATCGTTTTATTTCTTTTTCAGTTTTTGAGGAAATAGAGGTAGTTGTACTTTCAATGTTTCATGGTCTGGAGGCTTAGAGGTGATCGCATCTTTTATTTCCATAGTCTCGGATTCCTTTGACCCAGTTTGCGATAGAGGTTTCTTTGATTCAATCGCAGGTTTCTCCTTTGACTCGGTCTTGCTAGGCTTCTTCCTGACTTCTATCACCACCTTTCCACTTCTTAGTGTGACTGCCTGGCAGTGTTCTTTTCCTGTATTCCCCGGATTGCGTGGAAGCTCAGTTGAGCTAGGCAATTTGTCCTATTTGAATTTCCAAATTGTGGATGGATGTAGCTTGGTTTTGAAGGACTATTTCATTCTTTTCAATGTATTGCTTCAACAAGTTTTCCAAGGATGATGAGGATGGTGTTTGAGAGCTGCTAGCTTGCTGTTGCTGTTGTCCATTAGTTCTATGGAAAAATCCTGACGGTCCCTCTCTCTGAGCCACAGGCTGACTGCCTTGCTGTTGGTTGTTCTTCCAAGAAAAATTAGGGTGATTTCGCCACCCCGGGTTGTAAGTGTTTAAAAAATGATTGTTTTTGACAAAGTAGATTGATTGAGGATTTCATGGACATTCCTTAAATGAATGCGATTCTTCACATATAACACAACTGGTGCTTGTTTGCTCTATCGCATTGACTTGCCCATTTCGAGTTCCTGAATTGTTTATTGTGATGCCTTGCAACAAGTTTATCATCGCATTCATCTAATTTTGCAATGATGCAATGGCACCATTACGCGCATTACCTTCTCTGGGTTTTATTCTTTGATCGCTTTCTTGCCAATCTTCGTGGTTTTTCGAGATGCGATCAAGAATGTTCTTTGCTTCATCATATGTTTTGTCCAGCAAACCTTCTGTACTGCCGCATTGGTAGCTGCCTGCTATGCAGAATTGAGTCCATGATAGAAAATCTCTATTTGGAGTCAATCCGACAATCCATTGTGTGGGAAGTTGCGTACTAGTCTCTTGAATCTCACTGATAACTGGCATAAATGTCAGTTATTATGAGCCTTTTATTTAGAATTATGAGGGCTAACAAGTAGAAAACGCGGTGATAATACTTAGAATTTGTGAAAAATTGAGTTTTGCATCGATTAGCACCTAAATCCTCATTGACCCAATATTATGCGTTACTCTGTGCCAAAGTATCTATTTTTGTAGCTATCATAGGAATCAAATGCATGCGTTGAAGCCAGACGAACGCAAAGACAAACGTGTGCGCTGAAAATTGAGTTATTGCATAGATGAATGCATGTGGTGATCGCATGCATCT
>NC_052356.1:20040577-20111531 GCF_009727055.1 Benincasa hispida
CATGCATCTATCGAATGGAAGTTGCAGTGATCAAGTGAATGCGATAATCACTTGGAGATTGCGGCCACGGAGTGATAACCATAATAGAAGATCGCAAGATAGGTAGAACGTGTTGATAACTTCAGCTGAATCAAGCTCGGACACATACCTTGGGAGTATCAATAAGATAAGACGATGTGACAATGCCCATACCGCGACAAAAGCAACAGTGAGTCATAACGAAATTATGATAGTTGTCAGCGTTTAAACTCTATAAATAGCCCCTTGGACCTTCATTTCAAGACATCTGAACTTCTGCCTCAAGGCAGAGGTTTGCGATCACATATGAGAGCTTGAGTAAGATTTTCAGTGAGAATTCTTCACCTCCACAAACCAGACCGAGTGACGACCGGAGCTTTTGCCGGAGATAGAGCTCGAGAGAGACATTTCCACCATTCATCCATGGCACCATCAGCAACCTTGACGCAGAGTCCTTCATTTCTCTTTTAACCTCTATATTGTATTACATTTTAGCTTAAGATATTAAGACATTTTGTAATCAATGCATCTCTTGATTCCTTCAATGCCATCTTCTTTATCATCTTTATCTCTATCATTGTTTATCTTCAGGCGTTTATTTATCAAAGGCGATCGCATACTTAATCGTGTAGCCTAGAGATAGAACACATGTAGCAACCCACCGAGAGGTGTGCGTTGAGCGAGTATAGTAAGTTAATCCTCTTTTCTTGGTGAAAGGTTGTTGCAACGTTTGTCTATGGGTTATTGCATTGCTTGTTTATAAGTTAAATAGCCGCGTCTAATTGCCTGAAAAGGTAAGAGATGGAACATACTAAAGCAAAGTATGCATTGTTCCTAGAGATAGACACAATCTTATGCTCGACGTAACCATGCACTATAGAGATATAGTCATGTGGCTGACCACCGAGAGGTATGCTATACGTTAGTGCGATGAGCTGGGAATACTCGGGCGATTTAAGATAAAAAAAATTACTATGCATTAACGGTTGTTGTGTATCTACCAATTCTCATTGCAAGTCTTTTATTGCTCTATCTGTTTAGTTAGAAGTAGGACTAGTGTGTATATCCATTAAACTTCTTCTTTTTATTTTTTATTCATTGCCTCAAAAGCATTGCTTCACAAGCATTATTGAGTGACAAGTCTTTGTGTTCGACCTCGGATTACCTGAGAAACTTGCGTTCGCGTTATACTTGCCGTGAACGTAAGAAAACTTGTGATGGGAATGCGTGGTCATTGCATACCAGATTAACGCATTATCATTCCGACGCATGACCTCAGACGCATGGGCGTAAACGCATAGCTTAAGCCATGTCTAACGCATGATTGCGTGCATAACCCCATCCGTCCCTAATTTTCCTTCCAACACTCGCCCATGCATCACTGAGCGATTCATCTTCTTCTTGTTCAAAATTGGTGATCAATTTTCTCCTTCTGGTATTCTTTGTGGGAGGAAAATACTTTTTCATAAACTTTTCCATGACTTGCTCCCATGAAGTTATCTCTCCTGGTTCGAGAGAGTAAGCCCATTTTCTTGTTTTATCGCATAGTGAAAATGGAAATAACGTGAGTCGAACCTCTTCTGAGAAATATTAGGGAACACAAAAGTGTTGCAAATTTCAATGAAGATTCATAGATGGGCGTGCAGATCTTCACCACATCGTCCTCCAAACTGTTCTGTTGTTTGTATCATTTGAACATTACTGGCTTCATCTCGAACTTTGATCCATCCAATGCTGGTCTCATGATTCCTGGGGAGAAATCATACAAGTTTGGTGACGCATAGTCCTGGATGGGTCTATTGCGATCATTTGCTAGTAGGTTAGGATTTTCTATCATGTTGTTTTCATTTGCTACTCGTTTTTCAGGTTGTTCAGCCATTATGTGAACTTTTCCTGGTCGTTTACGTCTGTTTCTCTATCTCTTGTGAAAAGTTCTTTCGATCTCTGGGTCGTATTTGAGCTTAGGAGTGTGTCCTTCGCTCATGCGACGCTTTCTTCTTCTTTCACAGATGGAATGGAAATTCAACAAAGGTTGAGAGCTGCAAAGATCAAAGAGGTTTGATGTTAGTGCAATCTATACCGTAATCCATGGCAACGGTGCCAAAAACTTGATGCGTTGGTTTATCATGCGATGATGTGTGGATGCGATGATCATACAAGTTTTCCTAACAAAGCCCAAGTATAAGCCTTCTTAGGGTCCTGGTAAGTCTAGGGTCGAACACAGGGATTACTAAATAGATATGCAACGGACTCTCTAATTCTATTGCGGTGGTGATAGAGAAGTAAATGGTGATTTAATTTAGATTTTCTAATGCGATGGAATTAAACGTGGAGTGATGAAAGAGTGGAGTTGTAACAAGTATGCGATGTCTCGCCTTCATGCTATTTTCTGGTAGTCTCTCGACCTTTCAAAAAATTAATTTATTTTCAAGGATTCCCTTCCCTCGACTTTGCCTCGCCTCCTTGCTCTTTGTTGTCTCTGGTTTGGTAGCATTGGGTATTTATAGATTTCAAGGTGATGCAGCTCTTCTGACAAATGATTACAAAGATGGGTAGCATTAATTTCCATACTCTGTTGCGCCGTCTGAAAGTCACCGGAAGTTCAATGTATTTGCAACGGTATGGTCTTTAACAATCGTCAACTGTATTTCAGAATTGACCATTATCAGCTTTACGTCCCATCATGATTTATTATGTTGTCGCTTCTATGTAAGGTCTTTATACGATCGCTTTTGAGGTACTTCTTGCGGCCGTAAACTCAAGTGTGCCATCACGTTGTATCCTTAGATCACAATTTCATATGCACCATCACATTGTACCTGCACAAAAATAGGCGAATTAACTGCTTTTATGCGATAAGCATTAGCGATCGCAATTTCTTTTAGTTTGCCGCATTCAATCATACTATTGCCTATTTCTGCATCGTTTTCTCCCATTGTTTTAATAATTTGAGCTTTAATAACTTTTATTTCTACCAGTTATCACAAATCAATTACCAGATGCATTTATAGATGCAAAGAAAGTAACTAAGTCACATATACCAGTTGCAAATGTCCCATCAAAAATTGATATCCCAACACAACAAGTTGCTACTAATGAATCTGGAGCACGGCAGAAGCGTGGCAGACCAGTGGATTTCAAAGATAAAAGTTCTTGAAAACAAGAAATAATTAATATTAAAAAAGGCGTGGTTAAGGATATAAATGAAGGTTTGTGAAAACCCTAGATGGACACGATATCGTTTCCTAATTTTAGTTTACACATAATCATAAAATTCAGTAACCTAATTATGCATTCTACAAAGAAAATTTACAGCATGCTTCATAAATCAATATAGAGAAGGAATTTTGGTTTGATTTACTTACCACTTGAAGAACCAATTCTTCACAAAAAATCCTTTTGATCGGTCATAAACCCTCTTTGGAACACAAACTCCAAAACACAACAACACCCAAGTATAACGATGAACACCACCACAAAAGAACCTTCTGTATTCTACTTAGGGTTGAGAATATGCAAGAGGGGTGGGCTTTGCTTCAATTTTGACAGAGGTTAGAAGATGAGAAGAAATTTCTGGAAATTGTGCATGGGGGAATTCACTGACGTTCTATATGTATTGTTTAGGGAAAAAGACTAAAAAAATCAACTTCCTCCAACTCCCCTCTCATGATATATTATTGAGAGAATTAGAGGGGAGGGAGTTACATAACTCTCTTCTTCAAATGAATTTAAAAGATGATTATATATATATATATATATATATATACACGATAATCAACTTTATACATTAAACTATATGTTATATCGAATATAACACATAACCTATAGTTTTTATATTATATCAAACATAATATAACTTATAGTTTAAATTCTATCAACAATTTATGGTACTCAATATAAATCAAATTTATATTAAATATATATGAATCCAATTCATATCATTAATATTTGAATCAAATTCAAATATTTATTTGCTATCAAATAAATTTTATATTATAATGTATCCATACATTAGGTTAATTATATCACATATAATTAATTTAAATCATATATAATTAATTCTTTTAATTAATTTGAACAATTCAAATTAATCCAAAATTAATTTAATTCTCAATAATCCCAGTTGAGCTATAGAGGGGATCTTATGGATCTATAGATTGAAACTCCAACGGTACTTGGATAATTAATTAAACTCGTTTAATTAAATTACCCACTTTCATTAACTTCCATTCACTACACTAAAGATTGACAGATGCACTCTTCGTACTACAGATATATTTCTGTGTCCATTGGATATGACCAATCAATAGTGATTACCCTTAACAAATTGCTTGTAAGTACAACTAGGTCAGAACTATCGTTTTGCCCCTATAGTTACATCTAACTCCTTAAGTATTCATGATTCCTCTAATGAACAATAAATCATAGTCCAAATATGACCAAACCCTTCTCGAGGCAAAAGAGATTGTGGTGCCATATTGTTCAATCCCCATAATAAGTTCTTAAGGGAGCAATTTATCTACTTACCCTGACGTTAGGGAAGGAATGAATTTCGTTTGGTGTAACTATGTTCCCAGCTCCCCAATCAGATAAATCCTCAAAATGCTAGGCATATTGAATCGGTGAACTAGCCACTCTCACCCACACAAATCAAAGGATTGCCTTCATATGAAGTAGTTCATAACTCACTCTGAATTCAGGTTATGTCACCTATGGTCATCCTAGTGAAATGTAAGACTCTACGATTAACAATGTAATATAATGAGACTATTAATTTCGTGATTCAGTGTTATATAATGGTCATCCTGGTGAATATATGAATTTCTTATTTCGGTTTAGAAATAAATCCAATAAACTAAAAGATCCATGATTTATACATGAGTACTTGAACTCTATGTGGAGACACAAGAGTGGATCAGGTTTGATTAAATAGTCAAAATGATCTATAGTATACGAATAAGGTTGGGTGTCTTACTCTGGTAACACTATCAAATATGGCCCACTCTGTAGTTGTTACAAGGAGTTGTAAAGTACTACAAACGAAGTGATCTTGATTCATTCATGTGATGACATGGAGTTAGGACATCCTGTGCAATGAGTTTGCATAAGATTGTACCAAGAAATAAATCACTCTTACTTTATAACGGTTTTTACTGTTTAAGACTAACTATTTCAAAACGATGACCTAGGTAACTTGACCTTAATCCTGAACTAACTATGAACTCTTATTTATTCGGGATTATCTTTAGATTTGCATAGGTGAGGGTTGGCTCAACAGCGCCGGCTCAATAAGCCTCTCATTTCAGGGGTAAGACCCGATAGATAGCTGGGGACATAGAGTGCAAGACAGAATTCACTTCTACCCGCTTTCAGGGATAGTAGAGAGGCATTTCCCTAAGTGTTGACTCTAAGTCTTGAACAAGGGGCCCACCCTCTCATTGGCCTGAGAGAGACTGGGTGATGATCGAATCACAAACCAATTGTTCATTAGAGTGCCATTAGAACTTAAGGAACAAGAGGTAATCTCAGTGGTAAAACAGCTTTTTGACCCAGTCGTTATTAAGAACAACCTGTGAAGGGTTAACTTACTAATTATGGTTATATCGAGTGGACACAATATATCTACAGTGAGGGGAGTGCAACTACTAAGCTTTAGTGGAGTGACCCGATAGTTAATGAATGGGGGTTAATTTGGTGTAAAGAGTTTAGGTAATTAATCTTGGTTCGTTAGAGCCCATGATCTGTAGGTCCATTAGGTCCCCCTACTAGTTCACAAATAGATTAGCCTTAGAATAGCGTGATAAGTTGATTTGAAACGTTAAAATTCGAATTAAGGGAATTAGTAATTATATGTGATATAATTACATGTTTAATTTTGGAATTAAACGTAATTGCATAATCGATTAATATATAAATATGATTTAAATATTAATTTCATGAATAGGGATTCATGGTGATAGATTTGGTGACAAATTAATTTAATATTTGATATTAAATGAATAGAATTAATTAAATTGTTTAATTAATTATTAATTATTAATTTTATTAGAAAAATTGATTATTGAATTAATTTTTGTAAAATTAATAAAAAAATTTCAATTTTAATTAAAGAATTAAAATTAGAAAAAGTTTTTATTTCGATAATCAAACAAGGAAAATTGAAAAATGGAAAATCCAAATGTGGGATTTTCCCACTTTCAAACAAGAAGGTTAGTCACTTTTTTATACATAATTCTACCATCAAATTCAAGGAGTAGCTGGAATCACTTGAAGTGATCAGTTTGCATGAGAGTCATTTAATAAAATCACTCTTGATTGAGTGGAAAAGTTGATGCAATTGCTGAATTACTGAGTTTTTTAAGATTGAAGAAGTTGTTCTTCAACAAGCTGAAAAACCCGAAAATCTTTCCTCCAATTCCCTAAGTTCAAGTTTGTTTTGAGTCCCACAACTCAATCTAAGGCTCCTAAAGAATAGTAGGGAAGCTCTAGTGGTAGTCCACAGCAAGAATTGGAAAAGATTGTAGCTCAAATTCGTGTTTGAAGAGGATCTTCAAAGGTATGTGTTGAAACCCTCTTAATACCCTATGAACATGCTTATTTTGATGTCAAAATTGAGTAATTAGAATGCTTAATGATCTTGTTTTCTTTCATTGCATGTTTCTGTAAACCAACATGGTTCAGGTTATCACTTAAACACAATCCACCTATATGTCTTTACATACATGTTTAAGCTACAAAAGATAACATTGGATGTTTGTTTATTGGTTTTGTGGGTTACAGTTGTTAAATGTCGAATAACCTCAAATTTTATTAAATAAATAAACTGTTTGTACAATACAATTAAAACTAGAGGACTCACAAGATTTAGGGCACCAATCCCAACAATCTCTCATTTTTCCTAAAGCCAATGGGGTGTACATCATAAAAGTCATACTAATACAAAAGTATACAAAGCAAGAAACTAGGGGATAATACGCACCTAGTACAAAATCTCCCACTTGCCCTAGACTAGATGTGGAATGTCACATAGACCCATACTCCGCAGGTGACCCTCAAATACCTTAATCGTGAGGGCCTTTGTAAATGGATCAGCAAAGTTGTGCTCCGAAGAAATCTGCGTGACGATCATATCCCCTCGATGCACAATCTCTCGGATGAGATGATACTTCCACTCTATGTGCTTGCCGCGCTTATGACTCCTAGGCTCCCTGGAATTTGCCACAGCACCTGTCTCTTATACACATCTAGATGTGTATAAGAGACACGTTTGTGACTATCGAGAATTAGCCACAACACCACTATTATCACAATAAAGAGTGATGGACTTTGACATGTCTAGAACCACTTCCAGATCAGTCAGGAATTTCTTGGGCCACACAGCTTTTTTGGCAGCTTCACAAGCTGCTACATACTCAGCCTTCATAATGGAGTCAGCAATGAATCCTTGCTTGGTGCTCCTTCAAACTACAGCCTCTCCGTTAAGAGTGGACACTGATCCTGAAGTGGATTTCCTAGAATCCTTATCAGTCTGAAAATCAGAGTCTGTGTATCCTCTAAGGATTAAATCCTTAGAACCATACACAAGCATGTAGTCCCTCGTTCTCTGAAGATACTTGAGGCTGTTCTTAACGGCGGTTCAGTGATCAAATCTTGGATTAGACTGATATCTATTGATTATTCTCACTTCATAGCAAATGTCAGGTCTAGTACATAACATCACATACATCAGGCTACCAACAGCCAATGCATAGGGGATCCGTCTCATTCCTCAACCTCTTGAGTTTTCTTAGGACACGGTTCATTAGACAAAGTAACTCCATGCCTAAAATGGAGCAAACCTCTCTTGAAGTTGGACATCGAAATCTTGACAAGCATCTTGTCAATGTATGATGCCTAAGACAGGGCCAACGTTTTATTTTTTCGATCCCTAAAGTTTTGAATGCCCAGAACAAACTGCACCTCTCCCAAATATTTCATTTGGAATTGTGTAGCTAGCCAATCTTTAATTTTAGTCAATAGACATACATCATTCCAAGTGAGTAGGATATCGTCTACATCCAACACAAGAAAAACTACTAAACTATTGATGATTCTTTTGTAAACACAATACTGATTAACATTTTGATCAAAGCCATAAGATTTAATCGCAGTATCAAATCTTATATTCCAAGATCGAAAAGCTTGTTTCAATCCATAAATGGACTGATTAAGCTTGCAAACCTTATGCTTTTGACCTTGGTTATGAATCTCTCAGGCTGCTCCATATATATGGTCTCCTCAAGATTGCCATTCAGAAAAGCAGTCTTGACATCTATTTCCCAAATCTCATAGTCATAATATGAGGCAATGAACAGGAGTATCTGGATAGACTTCAACATGGCAACAAGAGAGAAAGTCTTTTCATAGGCGACTCAATCAATTTGGGTATACCCTTTTCCGCAAGTCTAGCCTTGAAGGTTTTCACCTTCCCATCAGCACCGTATTTTCTCTTGTAGATTCATTTGCAACCTATAAGTTTTACCCCATTAAGTTGATCTACAAACATATTTTCTCTTGTAGATTCTTTTCGAGATCTACAGCTTTGATCCATTCATCTTTCTCAACATCCTTCATTGCCTTCTTGTAAGACAATGGATCCTCAACATCGCCATCAACTACGATAGCTAGGGTTTCTGTTAAACCCATGTATAGGCGGGTTCATAACCATCCTAGTACATCGAGGCTTCTTCAACGTTTGAGGTGGATGTGATCTACTAGATAAACCAAATTCAACAACTCTTGTTGAGGTATTGGGCTATTCAACAACTCTTGTTGAAGGTTCAGTAGTTTTACTGGAAAGTTCACTTAATACTATCTTACTGCGGGACTTATGTTCCCTTATATGGTCCTCTTCTAAAAACATAAAATTTTTCAACACGAACACTTTATTATCTTTAGGATCATAGAAGTAACCACTTCTCATTCTTTTAGGTTAATCTACAAATAGGCACAATTTTGAACGAGGCTCCAATTTCTTAGGATTTACCTCAAGCACAGATGCTGGGCAACCCTAAATCATGAAATTGTGTAAACTACCTTTACGACCATTCCATAATTCCAAAGGTGTTTTCGTAACACTCTTGAATGGAACACAGCTCAAAATGTAGGTTGTAGTCTGTACTGCATAACCACAAAACGAGTCTGGTAAGGAAGCATAACTCATCATAGACTAAGTCATGTCCAACAGGGTTCGATTTCTCCTTTCTGATACACCATTCTACTGAGCTGTGACAACTGCTGAGAGTTGAGATGTTATTCCATGTTCTATCAAATAGTCCTGGAATATCATATCCATATATTCTTCACTTCGATCAGATCGAAATGCTTTAATTGTTTTGTATAATGCATTTTCAACTTCAGCCTCGTACTATTTGAACTTTTGAAAGGCTTTAGACTTATGTTGCATTAAATAAACATACCTATATCTGGAATAATCATCTGTAAAAGTGATGAAATATTCAAACCCTCATTTTGTCTTAACATTTATTGGACCATAGAGGTTTGAATGTACAAGCTAGGGCTCTTTGGCTCTGTGAGCTTTTCTAGTAAAAAGATCTTTTAGTCATTTTGCCTTCAAGGTATGACTCACATAATACAAAATTTTCTTCTAACTCACTTAGAAATCCATTCTTAACCAGTTTTTCAATCCTATTAAGATTTATGTGTCGTACTCTTAGATGCTATCTTTTATTTTGACTTACCGCAGTTTTAAACAGTTCAGTATTTAAGAGAGCTTTAGTTGCTAACGGTCTTAGCACATATAGATTATCCTCTAGTTTGGCAAAACAAATATCACTACCATTTTTTGGTAAATAAACACTTTATTTACCAAAAAAGGTAAAGTATAATTTTGTTCAAGAAGACACTTTACAAAGATTAAGTTTCTCTTTAAGTTAGGAACAACATAAATATTTTCTTAAAAGATAAATGCTTTCTATAAAGTAAGTAGAAGTTCTCCTACTACCCTTGCAAAGACAACGTGCCCAATTCCTACATGAATCGACATCTCACCAGCCTCCAGCTGTCGTAAGAAATTAATTCCCTAAATTGAAGAAAAAACGTGGTTAATGGTGCCCAAATCAACTATCCAGGCCGAATCATCATTCTCCACTAGGAAAGTTTCCAATACAAGTAAATCGTATTTACCTTACTTGACCTTCTTCTTTTCTGCTAAGTACTTGGGAAAATTCTCTCTCCAATGTCCCTTCTAGTTTCAATGGAAACAAATTCCCTTTGCAGCCTTGGTTTTCTTGCCCTTTTGGGCAATAACTGGTGGGTTAGTCTTTCTCTTTCCACCTTTCTTCTTCTTCCAATTTTTGGTGCCGAAAGAGGAAAGTACAGACTTGGTTCCAAAGGTCGAACCTCTATAGAACCTCTTAGAGGACGAGGTAACATTTGTCTCACCTTTCTGTTCCTTGGATTTCATCAAGGACTGACAGATCTGTAACTCATTGAGCAGGGTGGTCCAATTTGTAGTCAATTCTGTTCATAACAATGTTGCTACGGAACTGTAAGAAAATTTCAGGTAAAGTTTTTAGGATGAAGTTATCCTGACTAGCTTCATCAATGGCAGACCCATTCATCTCCGTCACATTAAAATGGACCATCATGTTCAAAACGTGTTCTCGAACAAAGGCCCCTTCTTACATGAAGGCATTGAAGATGAATCTAAAAGCGCCATGCCTGAGCTGAGTGGACTGTTGTCCAAACATTCCCCTTAGGGACTCCATAATCTCACGAGCAGTAAGCATGGGCTCATGCTTCTTAGCCAAGACCTCAGATAGGCTTGCCAAGATGTACGCTCGAGCCTCATCATTTGCCCATACCCAATGCTCGTATGCCTCCCAAACATTTCGAGTGGCATTAGAAGCTGGGACTAGAGAACAATCCTCCATTAGGACAAATTTTAAGTCATCAATGATAAGAACTGTATTGGTTGTGTTTTTCTAGGTGACGTAATTTTCGTCAATAAGTTTTTCGACGACAAGTAAATTAAGAGTCATGGAAGTCATATTGATAAAATTTCTTATACAATTTATTTATATTAGTAATCCATGCATTAACCATTTTGGGAAAACCAATCAAATTTAGCAAAAAAATTAATGCACCCTATGTGACATATATTTTGCAATAATGTTTCTAGGAGGCAGGGTAAAAGTCACCATAGGATGATCAGGTACCCCTTCACTGAAATAAGACCATCTCAACCAATATACAGAACAACTCTTTGTTCCTATAATTATTAGTCACCATTGTTCAGTCCAGAAATTTTTAACTAGCTTAACATTTTCTTGTAAGTGTAACCCCTCATTTTAGATTCTATAGTTTCACCCCAATGAGCCAACCATAGGAAAAAACTGATTGGAAAAAAACTAAAGCGGCTATTCATTTTTGGAGTTTGAGTAAAGAGTCGTGCAAATGTCATCCGTAGGAGAACACAAGTAAAGGTGCCTCGAGGTCGAGCATGAAATTTACTGAGCCATGAAATTTACTACAAATTAATGAGAAAAAACCACGGGATGTGTGTTTACACACTTCCAGCTCCCACTTACTATAAACATTCTCTCCATTCACCTTGGTATTGAACCTATACAAACACCACCCATAAGAAGACACAAGCAAAGGTGCCTCGAGGTCAAGTACTATGAGGGAGAAACATGATAGGAACAATGAAGTATCATATACCCATTTTCCTTCCACTAAGCATTTTACCTAGGGTTAATTTAACTTAAGGAAAATACGGCTACGTATTTTTACTAAGTGATTGTTTATGTTTGCCCAATAGTAACACTTACTTTCGATAGTTAAACAATTTTGATTAATATTCATTAAACATTTTAATAAACTTTTTAATCAACAATTGCATGCTTGTGGAAAATCTATCTAATTCACCTTTCACGTCAATTTCGAAGTAGGGGTATTTTGTTTCCATCAGCTTAAATACCCCAACCTAGATAGGACTGACCTTAGACTGAGGTCCCTTATACCTACATTTGCTACAACTTTTATCTTTTATTAAGACCAATTTAATCCTATTAAACTGAATAAAAATATTAAACTAATTTCTAATCATATTAGAAATATTGTGAACTTAGGTCTATGTGAATCATATTTTAAACTATTTAAAAAATTAGTTTAACCTAAGTTTGATTTTAATTCCTAATTCATTTAATTATAAAAATTATAAATAAATTAGATAAATTAAAACCTAAGATTGCAACTATTGACAAACTAAGTAAAATTATAACAATTACAAAATTACCTAAAGTAGTGTAATGCTTCATGCAATCTCAATTTTAATTTTCATTACTTAAACATACATAACCATTATATACTAAAGTAGTGAAATTAATAATGACATTTCATCCAAGCATGCTTACTATATATTATAACAATTATAATATAAATGATGCATGATAATGTCATTAATGAACGCATTATATATTATAACATTTATATTATATGATGCATGAGCATGGTATAAAATTAAATCATACAATAATATTATAACATTTATAATGCTTATCATGCATGATTAAATGCATAACCTATGGTGAGATTTTTTATATGACATATATTATGACATATGAAAAGAAAATAAATCATACATCAAATGCATAATTTAAAGAGCAATAAATGGACTTAGATTAGATTCCTCAAAAATTTAATTAAATCAATATAACTTTTTATATTAATTTAATTAATTATAAAACTAAATGTTTAAAAAAAAAATTGCAGTTGAACAAGACCAAAAAGGTTGAACCAAGCCACGAACCACTACTCTCAATGAAATAAACCACCCATTTGAATCGCCCGAACCGCATGCACATCCGTCTCGGAGCGTCGTGACGTTGTGCCCTAGCGTCACAACATTGCGGAAGTTCAACTCTATCTGTCGCAACGTAGCATCGAGACGTTGCAACGTCTCGATGCTACTGTACAGTCGCCTACTGTACAATGGCGAACTCCTTCGTTTCTGCTTCGAATTGGGCCTTGTTTTCTCCAAATTTTCATCTAATAACTCATGAACGACACAAGACAAAATGAATATAGACTCTATTGTATCAATTATGCCCAAACCACCGGGCCCTTACAAACCAATTTGTAAAGAAAGCATTAAATTCTAAACAGTCCAATCTCAAAAAACATCCATATATTGCACAAACCTATACATTCATCAACATGAACATATTATTTCTGCAGAAGCCCACCATCAACTAAATTTTAATTCCGAAAATTTAAAATTTGGGAACTAAAAACCTGGCTCTGATACCACATGAAGGTTTGTGAAAACCCTAGACGAAAGCGGGATCGTTTCCCTATTTTAATTTACACAGAAACATAAAGTTTAGTAACCTAAATATGTATTCTACAAATAAAATTTACAGCATGCTTCATAAATCAATATAGAAAAGAAATTTTGATTTGATTTACTAACCTCTTGAAGAACCAATTCTTCACGAAAGTTCCTCTTGATCGATCACGAACCCTCCTTGGAACACAAACTCCAAAACACAGCAATGCCCAAGTATAACAGTGAACACCACCACAAAAGAACCTTCTGTATTCTCCTTAAGGTTGAGAATATGCAAGAGGTGTGGGTTTTGCTTCAATTTTGGTAGAGGTTAGAAGATGAGAGGAAATTTTCTGGGAATTGTGCGTTTGGGAATTCACTGACATTCTATGAATATTGTTTTGGGAAGAAGACCAAAAAAATTAGCATCCTGCAACTCCCCTTTCACGATATATTGTTAAGAGAATTAAGGGGAAAGGAATAGGGAAGGAAGTAACTGCCTCCTTAAAATGAAATTTCAAAAATGAATTTAAAAAATAGTTATATAATATATATATATATATATATATATTGGTAACAAACTTATCATATAGTATACATGAAATTATATGTTATTTCAAATATAACACATAACCTATAGTTTTTATATTGTATCAAATACAATATAACCTATAATTTAAATTCTCTCAATAATTTACGGTACTCAATATAAATCAAATTTATATTAAATATATTTGAATCAAATTCATATAATCAATATTTGAATCAAATTCAAATATTTATTTTCTCTCAAATAAATTTTATATTATAACGTATCAAATACATTATGTTAATTATATCACATATAATTAATTTAAATCATATATAATTAATTCTCTCAATTAATTCAAAAATTAATTTAATTCTCAATAATCCCAGTTGAGCTATAGATGGGACCTTATGGACTTTTAGCTTGAAGCTCCAATGGTACTTGGAGAATTAATTAGATTACCCAACTTCCATTAAATGTCGGTCACTCCACTAAAGATTGACAGCTACACTCTTTGCATTATAGATATATTTTTGTGTCCATTGGATATGACCAATCAACAGTGTGATGACCCTTCACAAATTGCTCATAAGTACAGTTGGGCTAAAATTACCATTTTGCCCCTATAGTTACATCTAACTCCTTAAGTACCATCGATCCCTCTAATGAATAATAAGTCATAGTCCAACTATGACCAAACCTCTCTCTAGCCAAGAGAGGGTGTAACGCCACATTGTTCAAGCCCTAGAATCAGCCCTTAAAGGAGAAATTTATCTACTTACCCCGATGTTAAAGAAGAAGTGAACTCTGTCTTGTGTAGTTGTATTCCCAGTTCTCCAATCAGATAAATCCCCAAAATGGTAAGCATATTAAGTCAGCAGACTGACCACTCTCACCCATGCAAATCAAAGGATCGCCTTCATAAGCAGGAGTTTATAACACATTTAGGATTTGGGTCATGTCAACTATGGTCATTTTAGTGAAATGTAAGTCTCTACTATTAATGGTGTTATATAATGAGACTATTCATCCGTGTTCCGATCTTATATAAATCCTTTGTATAGAACATCCCCACTGACATGTCTCTACATGAATAATCAGGATCAGATCATTTGTAGAATTTTACAACAATTGTAACATCTACAAAATCGGTCGTATTCGTAGTGTCACGAGGATAAGGTACTCAGCCTTATACATCTACTACAAGTCGTTCAGGTTATCACTTAAACACAATCCACCTGTATGTTTCTACATACATGTTTAAGCTATAGAAGATAACATTGGATGTTTGTTTATTGGTTTTGTGGGTTAATACTACTAAATGTCGAATAAAGTACCTCAAATTTTATTAAACAAATAAACTGTTTGTACAATACAATTACAAACTAAAGGACCCACAAGATTTAGAGCATCAACCCCAACAAGATATACCAATAAAAAATCGACTAGTGAAGAAATCCTTTACATGACTAGTTAATGAAACATATAAATTAAATTCTCGGGAATTGTATTCATTAAAGTTATTGAGGTCATTATATGGATTGAAACAATAAGGACGAATGTGGTACAATCGCCCGAGTGGATATTTGTTGGCAGAAGGATATCAAAATAATCCAATATATCCATGTGTTTTCATAAAGAAATCACAATCAAGATTTGCTATTATAACTATATATGTTAATGACTTAAATATAATTGGAACTTCTGAAAAACTATCAAAAGCAATAGAATATCTTAAGAAAGAATTTGAGATGAAAGATCTCGAAAAAAAAAAATTGTCTTAGTTTGCAAATTGAGCATTTAGTAGATAGGATATTTTTTTCATTAGTCAACTTATACAGGAAAAAATTTGAAAAAAAAATTATATGGATAAATCACATCCATTGAACATTCCAATGGAAGTTCGTTCACTAGATGTGAAGAAAGATATATTTCAACCTCGAGAGAATAACGAAGAACTTCTTGGCCCTGAAGTATCATATCTTTGTGCAATTAGTGTACTTATATATCTTGCTAATAATACAAGACTAGATATTGTATTTTCAATAAATTTATTAGCTAGATATAGTTCTTCTCCAACGAAAAGACATTAGAATGGAGTTAAACATATACTTCCGTTATCTCCAGGGAACGATTAATATGAGTTTGTTTTATTCGAGTAAATCAAATTTTGATCTCGTTGGTTATGCAGATTCTGAATATTTATTTGATCCAAAAGCTAGATCACAAATATGTTATGTATTCACATATGGAGGAATTATTATATCATGGCGATTAGTGAAACATACCATAACAGCTACTTCCTCAAATCATGTTTAAATTCTTGCAATTCACGAGGCAAGTCAAGAATGTGTATGTCTATGATCAATAACTCAGCATATTCGTGGAACATGTAGTTTTTCTTCTAGTAAAATTCTTCCAACAATATTATACGAAAAGAATACATGCATAGCCCAAATAAAGGAGGATAAATTAAAAAAGATAGAACAAAGCATATTTCACCAAAACTTTTCTATACTCATGATCTCGAAGAAAATGACGACGTCATTGTACAACAAATTTGTTCGAATGATAACTTGGCCGATTTATTTACAAAGGCATTACCTACCGTAATCTTTAATTGGTGCATAAAATTGGAATGCGGCGATTCAAAGATCTCAGGTGATGTTTCCATGAGAGAAAGAAAATATATTGTATTCTTTTAGGATTATTAAATTATATGAAATATGTACTTTTTTTTCTTTCACTAGGATTTTTTTTCATTTGGCTTTTCTTAGTAAGATTCTAACAAGATATATTATAAAAATAGATGTCTAATGCTTAGTGTTCTAAAAGTCATGTGTTCATGTTATTCATGTGCCTTGTAGTTATTCATGCTTAGTGTTCAAGTTACATCCAACTTAGTGGCATTTGACAGATCTTGAAAATACACACAACATTATTATAGTTATTTCCATGTTCATAATTTTAGTTATTTTATTTTATTATTTTATTATTATATTATATTTTATCCATATCCATATTTCCGTTGTGCTCCTCAACTTTACAATAAAAAAAAAATTGATTTAAATATTTGTTTTATTGTAGATGAGATAATTACATAAATACCCTTCCTCACGCTGGGCCTTAAGAGGGCCCATCAACTGGGCTCTTGCTATGAATGAAGAAGCCCAATAAAAAACCTCTCATCAATGCTAAAGAATCTCATTTCTTTTACCACTCCTCCACTCTTCCAAAGACGCATCACTTTAAAAAAATAAAAATAAAAATTTGAATTCTCAGAATCTTTCCGACGGCCGTGGCTACAACCACCATGCCTCCACCGCCTCCACAACCGGCGGAGTTATCCGTTGACGTTCTCTCAACTCTAGATCTCGACTTTCTAAATTTCGCAGGACTGTCCGCTCTGGCGTTGATGATCGTCTACTTCATTTTCACCTGTTACGAACGCAAATACTGGAATCGAAACGGAGATATCGAAGGCGGAAGGCCGCCGTCGTCGGGGACGGTGGCTGAACCTCTGGCTTCAGAGGCAGGGGATTCTTCTTCAAGAAGACGGGCGTCGACGGCGGTGATTTCGACGAAGCTGTTTCAGTACGGAGAGGGAGGATTGATGGGGAAAAATGCGGATTGTTCGATTTGTTTGGATGAATTTTCAGAAGGTGAGATTTGTCGAATGCTTCCGAAATGCAAACACGTTTTTCATCGATTTTGCATCGATCAATGGCTTCCTAATGAACGACATTGTCCTGTTTGTCGTTCCCCTGTTCACGTTCGTATCGTTTATTCAAATCCCTCTTGAGATTTTTATTTTTTATTTTTTGGATTCTTAATTGTGAATAATT
Source organism: Benincasa hispida (assembly GCF_009727055.1). Classification (NCBI taxonomy): domain Eukaryota; kingdom Viridiplantae; phylum Streptophyta; class Magnoliopsida; order Cucurbitales; family Cucurbitaceae; genus Benincasa; species Benincasa hispida. The sequence continues at coordinate 20,058,303 of NC_052356.1, forward strand.
TTATTTAATTCATTTGTTCATTGTTAACTCATTTGAATTGTAACAATTTTTTTAGTTTCATTGGCTGATTGGATTGGAATATATTCGCTCATGCTTTTTGAAATAATGAAAACTGGTTATCGATTTGTTAGTTGTAGAGAATCTTAGTTTGTTTGTGTTTTGGAGATGTTTATGGATCCACTTCATTGACTCATTCTTTTCTATTTGAATTTTTGTTTTAGATTTTGTTTTGGTGTGGGATTACTTCACCTTCCAAGTCCAAATCTTGAGTTATGTTAGCTTAGTTGATTGGATTTTTGTATGAATGATTTTGCTTTTACCGACCAAACTTTGGAAAATGTTTTGAAATAGCATTTCACCTTACAAAATTAGTAAGTTTTTTAAAAAAATCATAAAAATAGTTTTTTTCGGTCTATCAAGTGAGATCAACCATCAAGAATTTTTTTAAAATATCAAAATTTTCTAACTTATTGATTGCTTTTGGTACATAAGATTTACTTTTTTTATGTAATTTTCCCAAATCTTATACCAAATTTTATATTTTTTCAAAATTTCTCCAATTTCGAGAATGTTTACTAAATATTGTATCAAATTATTATGTAATTTTTCAAATCTTGCATAATTTATGTTTGCACAATTATATGAATTTCCACAATTCTAAATGGATTTTTCCAATTATCAAAATAGATTTTCCAAATTGATAGCATTTTCAAATTTTGTTAAAGATAAAAGTTTTTGAAAAATTGGGTAAGATTATACTCAGTATATATACCGAATCTCAGTAGAAAGCTCAAATATTAAATATATGAGTTTTAGTGTTAATTATGCCCATAATTTCACCAAAAGCTCAAATATATAGAATCTCAGTGTTGAGATTAACACTGAGATGTATATAATCTCGAACTATAATCTGGCTAGATGCATCGGTAGGAAAAGTGATTTTTGTGGTTGATCTCGAGATGGACCAAGAAAAACTATTTTTACGAATTTTCAAAAAAATTTAAGTTACCTTCATTGATGTTGAAGGAAGTAGAAACAACTTTATTTATAGTCGTTTTTGTTGTCAGACAAAGAATACAATGGGAAAGGAAGTTTGAGGAAGAATATAAGTGGAGGAAGCAGAGTTATAAGTACAATGAAATTTAAAAGAAGTTTGAAAGTGGTTATAGAAAGCTTTTAAGTTGAAAAACTTTTTAGATAACATTTTGACCCAATTTTTTAGGTAGGTTCGTCAAATTATTCATTAGTAGATGATGCACTTATTATTATCTTATCATGATGAAGTTGGATAGTTTGATAATTTAAAGTATCACTTGTCACTTGTTACATAATTATTGGTGGATTCAGTCTGTCTAACTGATAAGATAACATATTGCATAAGCATTAAACACCACGTATGTCCTAGAGAAAATATGATAAATTAATGATCTCAACTATTTTTCAATATTACATGAGACCTACTAGCCAATTTCGTATCGTTAATGTTACACTAGGAGAAATATAAATATGTCAAATATTAATGTTTACCAAAATGCTCTTTTATAAATTATAATAACGTAACTTAATAATATGTTATAATAACTGAAATACACTTTATCATTTTTATTTACTTAAATCGTTATATTTTAAAAAATTAACATTTAGGTTGAAATTAAAAATGCATAATTTTAAAATATAAAATAAATTTCAATTCAGAACACCTGATTTTTTAAAAAGAGAAACATACATAACCTTCGTTTACATTAAAAATATCAATTTTCAAATAAAATCCACGTGCATTGATACTCGTTAAATGGCAAACATAACAAACAAAGAAAGAACAAAATAACATGTATCAAAAAGTAAAAGGACCTAAAAATAGATACTTAATTGTTACAATAATTGTAAATTATTATAAACGATGTATCCTAATCGTTCATATGAAGATATTTGAGTGAGGTATCCTATACAAAGAGCTTGTATAAGATTAGACCGCAACATGTTTGTCTTTTTTTATAACGTAGTTACTTGAAGAGATTAACAAGGCTCGACTTGTGGCAAAGGGTTATACCCAGGTAGAGGGAGTCGACTATGAGGAGACTTTCACGCCTGTTGCCATGTTAAAGTCGATTCGTATCCTCCTGTCCATTGCGGCTTATTATAATTATGAGATCTGACAAATGGACGTCAAGACGGCCTTTTTGAATGGCAATCTTAAGGAGACCATTTACATGGTGCAACCCGAGGGATTCATAGCCCAAGATCAAAAGTAAAAAGTTTGCAAACTGAATCGGTCCATTTATGGGCTGAAACAGGCGTCTCGATCGTGGAACATACAATTTGATACTGCGATCAAGTCGTATAGCTTTGACCAAAATGTTGATGAACCCTGTGTCTACAAGAAGATCATCAACGCTTCAGTAGTCTTCTTAGTATTGTACGTAGATGATATCCTACTCATTGAGAATGATGTAGGTCTACTGACTGCAGTTAAGAATTGACTAGCGACCCAATTCCAAATGAAAGATTTGGTAGAGGCTTAGCTTTTTCTAGGTATACAGATCTTTCTGGATTGTAAGAACAAAGTGCTAGCACTGTCTTAGGCATTGTACATTGACAAGATGTTGCTCAACTACTCGATGCAGGAATCGAAGAGGGGCCTACTGCTATTCAGGCATGGAGTCACTTTTTCTAAGGACATGTGTCCTAAGATGCCTCAAGAGGTTGAGGAGATGAGATGGGTCCCATATGCGTCTTCCATTGGCAGTTTGATGTACACGATGCTCTGTACTCGTCCAGACATCTGCTATGCTGTGGGCATAGTCAGTAGGTATCAGAATAGCCTAGGCCAGGGTCACTGGATCGCAATGAAGAACATCCTCAAGTATCTTCGGAAAACGAGGGACTACATGCTCGTGTATGGTTCTAAGGATTTGATCCTTACTGGATACACGAATTCTGACTTTCAGACTGATAAGGACTCTTGCAAGTCCACATCAGGGCTAGTCTTTACTCTTAACAGAGGAGCTGTAGTGTGGTGAAGCACTAAGTAGGGGTGCATAATCGACTTCACTATGGAGGCGGAGTACTTAGCGGCTTGCGAAGCTGCTAAGGAGACCGTCCGACTCAGGAAGTTCTTGATAGAACTGGAAGTTGTTCCAAATATGTCTAGGACTATTACCCTCTATTGTGATAATAATGGGGCAGTGGCGAACTCCAAAGAGACGAGGAGTCACAGGCGCGTCAAACACATAGAGTGGAAGTATCATTTGATCCGCGAGATAGGACATCGAGGGGACATGATCGTCACGAAGATCGCTTCGGAGCACAATGTTGCTGACCTGTTTACGAAGGCTCTCACGGCTACAATGTTTGAGGGTTACCTACGAAGCATAGGCCTACAGGATCGCTCGCGGTTGGACTAGGGCAAGTGGGAGATTTTCTTGTATTGGCTTTTTATGCCCTAGTTTATTGTTTTGTACTAGTTTTATGTATACCCCACTTTGCTTTAGGACAAGTAGGAGATTGTTGGTGTTGATGCCCTAAAGTCTCATGTCCTGTAGTTTGTAAATAGTTTATATGAACACTTGTGTTGTATAATATATGATATTTACTTCACATATTGTTTTATGCTCGATTATGTGTTTTATTTGCTTTACCACAAACCAATAAACATAAAATCCTTGGTTATTTGTATGTAACTTAAGCATGTATGTGGTGAATACAAGTGAATCATATCTTGAGAGATAATAAAAATGGTTTGTAGTATATGGATATAAGAGAAAAACCTTATCCTGGTAACGCTACGGATGCGGCCCGCTTTGTGGAATGGTCACAAGTGTTGTAACTTGTCACAGATGGTCTAATCCTGATCATTCGTTTTAGCTTATACAAAGAGTTTGTATAAGACCTGACCACAAAGTGTTAACGTCTTGTTATATAACACCATTCATGACAGAGACTTCACTTTACTAGGATGACCATAGGTAACATGACCTCAATCCTGAGTGAGTTAGAAACTACTGCCATTGAGGGCGGTCCTTTGATTTGTATAGGTGCGAGTGGCCAGGTCGCCGATTCAAACCTGCCATTTTGGGGATTCGTCTGATTTAGGAGCTAGGAACTCAGGTATACAAGATGGAATTCACTCATTCCCCAATGCAGGGGTAAATAGATAGATAGCTCTCTTAAGGGCTAATTCCATGGCTTGAATGATGTGGCACCACACATATTCTCTTGGCCCAAAAGGTGTTCACACATAGTTGGACTATGTTGCATTGTTCATTAGAGGAATCAGTGGTACTTAAGGAGTGAGATGTAACTACAGGGGTAAAACGGTAAATTAACCCAGCTGTACTTACGAGCATTTGTGAAGGGTCATCGTACTCATAATTGATTATATCTGATGGACACAGAAATATATTGTGGTAAGAAGAGTTCAGCTCTTGGTCTTTAGTGGAATATCTGATAGTTAACGGATGGTGGATCTCGTGGCTAAAGAGTTTAGTCAGCTATTCATGTACCATTGGAGCTTCAAGCCACAGGTCCATTAGGTCCCCTGGGTAGTTTGGATAAAGTCGAGAATCAGTGTTTGGTTGAGTTTGAAATGTTCAAATTGACAAGAGGGAGTACAATTATATATGATATAATTGACTAAATGTATGAGATACATTATTTTGGAGGAAATTAGATATAAATATGATTTATATCAAGTAGAGGAGAAATTACTATAGTAGATATGTGATATCAAACTATAGGGTAAGAATATAATATGATTATATTTATTAATTATTAAATTGGTTAATTATAGATAATTGGCCTAAAATTTCTCTCGAACGCGCGTTAGTGGGAGCAGTCGCCTCAGTTATGGTAACCGAAGAATAAAATGAAAATTTGTTCCATTTTGCAAAGGTTCGAAAAAATTGGCATCAGTGTGAAAACGTAAACGATCGCATAGTCGAGAATCTATACGATAGTCGTTCAGTGCCTAAACGATCGCACACCTCGCACCTAAACAATCGCACGCTAGTTCCTAAACGATCGCTTAGATTTCTTAGAAAATCACATAGCGTGCCGTGTTTTCTAAACGATCTTCCACCTTTTAGTAAACGATCGCTTAGTAAAACCTACACGATCATGTAGCTTCTTCTAAACAATAAGCATTTAGTTATACAATAGCTTCCTTTTCTCTCCCACTTGTTTATCGTCTACATGATTTGTTATTCCTCCTACCTCCACCAAACTCACCAAAGACCACACTTTAGGTTCTCACTCCGAGAATACCAAGGGCTCCATTTTAGTGGTGTCATCCCTGCCGCGTTCACTTGTACGTGATTGATCGTGCTACTGCAGACGACGCGTTTGCTGAGCGATAAAGTACAGGTGGAGGTTCTTCTGTTGCATCTGAGTTCTAAAGCTTGAAGAGGGTTTTCAAGTGGTATGAGAACTCTTTCCCTTATTCTTTATTTTTCAAAGCATGCCTTTAATTAGTGTATTTTTTGCATAACTGTTTGTTAGAATGTATATGTTGTATTTCGGTCACGATGAAATCGGAAAGATCCAAATGCGCTCATGGATGCTCTTCGTTAAGAGTTCCTTCATTATAGGCCTTAGAAAACCATCTTCATCATCCCCTCAAACCACCAATGCATGACATAACCTACTTAAAGAAAATCCAAGTGTCTTTTTCATGCAAGGTCCAACACTTAGCCTTTGACACCTCCTACTTGCATGAAAGGCTTAGATGTCTTCACCTACCCTAGGCCAACGCATATTAACCTCTGAAGTGTCATTCAAACACTTTGCATGCTCCTCAAGGTATCTTGGGCGTCCACCTCATACTTTGACACTTAGTCAAATTCATGTTATGCTGCCACTTTAACTTCCTAAAGTGTCCACCTCCGAGTTAGAAATTTGGTCCAACTAATGGATGAATAACCTAAATCTTCACACATCGTGCGTCCAAATGCACTTTTTTTTTTATAAAGAAAGAGTCAAGGGGGCTTCCGCGGGCGATTCTGTCCATTTCTCAAGGCATGCGTCCAAACACTCCATTTTCCAGCATCCAACATGCCTCTACTATAGTGTATGTCCAACAAGCTGTCTAACACTTAGTCAAATTCTCAACCCTATATGTCCCAAGCGTTCCACTCCTCCCCAACTTTTGCACGCCTAATTTTACCACCATGCATTCACCACCCTCACACTATGAGTCCAACCTTATTTTCTCACGTTGGTTGTGCAAAGTTCAACACATGGTTGTCCAACACTTAACCAATTCTTCCCCCTATGGACCTTAGCCAATTTTCAGACCATGCTATGAGTTCTAACTTCTCTTCTCAAGGTCCAAACGTATGGCTTCATTTTCTCCTAAGTGTTTAGGAACATTTATCTCTCCTAAATGCTCTATTATACTTCCAATCTTCATTTCCAATACTTTGCTAAATTTTGCTCATTTTAGGCTAACTCATGCCCTTAAGCTTTTCTAGGCCCAAAGCTTTTCTATGCTTCCAATTCTTGAATTCCAACCTTTTTCTCCCAATACTTGACCAAACTTTTCTTCTCCTCTTCTTTTGTAGACAACGCATACTTCACTTCTGACCACATGGTCCCATCAAGTATTTGTAACTCCAAGGCATAGTTTAGAGATTTAGCCAAGCTTTTTTCCTTCCAAGGTTTTAATTATGAGTTATTCTCTCAACCTAAGGAATCCTGCGAGGGCCTAGGTGTTACACTACGCATCAACGTCACAATGTTGTCGCCTAGCATAGCTATGCTGTGTAGGAACGTATCAACAGCAACGGAAGTACAAAGATCATCTAAGCACTCAAATTCACTAATTTTGGCATGATATAAAGCATGCTTTTGCAGAAAAAGTGAGTTTCAAAACATACCACTTGTAGAACTTCTTCAAAGCTCCTTCACTAGCTACAGTCTTCTCCAAATCTTGTTGTAGACCACCTCAAGATCTTCCCCACTATTTTCTTGGTGCTCTAGATTGAGTTGTGGGACTCAAAACGAGCTTGAATCAAGGGATGAAGGAGAAAAGCTCACTGCAGAAACCTTGTTGAAGAACCCTTTCTTCAACCCGAATTTTCTCTAAAATTCTCTATAGATTGCATGCTCGATTTTCACTCCAATCTCAATCTCTTCATTATATTGCAAATCAACATGCAAAGAGTAGAGTTGCATGAGTTGCAGCTCATGCTTGGAGAAGACAATGCCAAGATATTGCTTCATATGTGAGCTACTTAGGTGATGGATAATGGAAAAATACTTTTTTCTATTTTGTGTGTTTTTGGTTGTCTAATTTTCCAATTTTTTCTAAAAATCAAAATTTGATTTTATAAAATCTATTTTTATTTTAAAAATAAAAATTTAATTAATTTCATAAATTAATTATTAAATAAAACTTAATTAATTTAATATCAAATATTAAATTAGTTATAACACATATCCATCTTTATATATTTAAATATATAAATCATCCTATTCCGTTTAATTCTAAAAATAAACATATAGTTATATCTCATATAATTACTAATTCCCTTAATTCTAATTTGAACGTTTCAAATTAACTTATCACGCTATTTTAGAGCTAGTTATTTACGAGCTAGTAGGGAGACCTCGCGGACCTACAGATCATGGGCTCTAACGATCGGAGATTAATTAGGTAAACTCATTAGACCAAATTATTCTCCATTCGTTAACTAATGGGTCATTCCACTAAAGCCCATAGTTGCATTCTCCTCACTATAAATATATTATGTCCACATGATTTAACCATAATCAGCAAGTCGACCCTTCACAGGTTGTTCGTAATAACGACTGGGTCAAATATCTGTTTTACACCCGAGATTACGTATTATTCCTCAAGTCCCTACTGATCATCTAATGAATAAATAGTTTGTGATCCAATCACTAAACCAAACTCTCTCAGCCCAGTGAGAGGGTAGAGCCCTTTGTTCAAGACCTGATTCAGTACTTGAGAGAACAACCTTTCTTCTATCCCTAAATCGGGTAGGCGTGATCTTTGTCTTGCATCCTATGTCCCCAGCTATCTATCTGGTCTTACCCCTAAAATGGGAGTCTTATTGAGCCGGCNCTATGTCCCCAGCTATCTATCTGGTCTTACCCCTAAAATGGGAGTCTTATTGAGCCGGCGCTGTTGAGCCAACCCTCAACTATGAAAATCTAAGGACAATCCCAAATATACAGGAGTTCATAGTTAGCTCAGGATTAAGATCGAGTTACCTAGGTCATCTAGGTGAAATAGTCAGTCTTAAACAGTAAATAGTGTTATAAAATAAAAGTGACTTATTTCTTGGTCCTGATCTTATGAAAACTCATTGCATAGGATGCCCCACTCCTCATGTTATAACATGTACGAATTAGGATCACATCGTATGTAGCACTTTACAACTCTTTGGAACAACTACAGAGTAGGTCGCATCTAATGGTGTTACCAGAATAAGGTACCCAACCTCATTTATGTACTATAGATGATTTTGACTATTTACTCGAACCCGATCCACTCTTATGTCTCCACATAAAGTTCAAGTACTCATACAATAGTCATGGGTCTTAGTTTATTGGATTTAAACTTTCATACAATTTATGAGATCAATAACAAGTATATTGATAATTGAAAATGTTTATCATTTTACAAACTGCGATTTTTTTGGACATAAAACCCAATAATACTCCCACTTGGACTAAAACTCCAATGGATCAATATATACAAATATATACAATGTTGAGTTTACATGGAGAGAATAAAATGTACAAATACAATAAACTAGGGCATCATAATACCCATAAATTCTCCCACTTGCCCTAGTGATACAAAAATCATAGACTTAGTTCTACTAGGAGACCCTCGAACACTTTAGCCGAGAGGGCCTTCGTAAATGGATCGACTATGTTTCTTTTGCTGATTCGCTTGTAGCTACATGTCTACAATACAACTCTGTTTGATGCTTCTCCACACAACTACTCTTCTATTAAGAGTGAATACTGACCCCGAAGTTGATTTCCTCGAATCAATATCGGTCTGAAAGTTAGAATCAGTGTATCCAGCAAGGATCAGATCCTTAGGTCCATACACGAGCATATAATCTCTCGTTCTCCGAAGATACTTGAGAATGTTTTTAATAGTAGTCCAATGGTCACGACCAGGGTTGGACTGAAATCTGCTGACAATTCCTATGGCATAGCATATATTGGGATAAGTACACAAGAATGGATACATAAAACTCCCAACTGCAGATGCATATGAAACTTGATTCATCTCCTCAACCTTTTGAGGTGTTTTAGGACTCTGTTCCTTAGACAAGTGAATTCCATGCCTGAAAGGTATAGATCCTTTCTAGGAATTTTGCATTTTATACCTAGACAACATCTTGTCTATATAAAATGCTTGAGATAAAGCTAATGTTCTGTTCTTACGATTCTGAACTATTTGGATTCCAAGACCATACTATGCTTCTCCCAAATCTTTCATTTTGAATTGTGAAGCCAGCCATCTCTTAACGTCAGCTAGATATTCTACCTCATTCCCAATGAGTAGAATATCATCAACATACAACAACAGAAAAGCAACAGTTTTGTTGACGATTTTCTTGTATACACAAGGTTCGTCAATATTTTTTTCAAAGCAATAAGATTTGATCATAGCGTCAAATCTCATATTCCAGGATCTAGAAGCTTGTTTTAATCCAAGAATTCACACGCGGCCACCAGCTTTCCCCCGGCGTACCTTTGATCCGTTGAGCGAGAGCCCTTCCACACGGAACTCCCGGATCACTATGGCCGACTGCAATGGAATGTTCGCATTACTCCAAAAAAAAAGCTCGTCCCCTGGAAGAAGGTGAAAGGCGGAGGCTTTCCACTGTAATAAAACCCGACGGGGAATAGAATATGAATAGACGAAGGTTAAAATGAATCGATTAAGCTTGCAAACTTTTTGCTCTTGACCCTACTGTATAAACCTTTCTGGTTGAGACATATAGATTCTCTCTTCAAGATAGCCATTCAGAAAAGCTGTCTTGATATTCATTTGCCATATTTCATAATCATAAAATGTGGCTATGGACAAGAGTATTCTAATAGACTTTATCATGGCAACTTGAGAGAAGGTTTCTTCAAAATCTAACCCCTCTCTTTGGGTAAACCCTTTTGCCACAAGTCTAGCTTTGTAGGTCTGTACCTTATCAGCTTGGTCTCATTTTCTTTTGTAGATTCATTTACAATTGATGGGTTTTACCCCTTCAAATTGATCTACAAGATCCCAGACAGAGATTCCATTTCAAGGTTCATGGATTTAATCCATTGGTCTTTGTCCACATCGTTCATTGCTTGATTAAAAGACAATGGATCCTCTAAACCATCATCTGGTATGATGACTTAAGTTTCAGTTAAACTCATGTACCGGTTAGGCTGTTGCACAACCCTTCCATTACGACGAGGCATTCTCAACTTTTGAGAAGGATGTGAAGTATTACTTTCATCAACAACTCTTGTTGAACATTTGTTGTTTCTCTAGACGTTTCTTCTATTACTAGCTTACTGCGAGATTGATGGTTCTTTATATAATCTTCCTCCAAGAAGGTTGCATTTGTCGATACAAACACTTTATCTTCTTAAGGATCATAAAAGAGACCACATTTAGTTTCTTTTGGGTAGCCTACAAATAGGCATACTTTTGAACGATGTTCCAACTTTTTAAGATTTTGCACCAACACATGTGCCGGACAATCCCAAATTCTAAAGTGATATAAATTTCCTTTACGTCCTCTTCAGAGCTTGTAAGGTGTTTTAGAAACACTTTTCGAGGGAACCATGTTCAAAATATACACTGCAGTCCTAACTGCGTATCCACAAAAGGAATTTGGTAACTGAGTGTAACTCATCATGGAACGAACCATGTCCAACGAGGTTCTGTTCCTCCTCTCTGCCACACCGTTCTGCTGGGGTGTGCCAGGGGCTGTGAGTTGAGACTGAATTCCATGTTCTATCAAATAGTTCTAGAATTTTGTGTCCATATACTTACCACTTTGATCTGATCGAAGTGTTTTGATCTTTTTACCTAATTGGTTCTCAACCTCAACCTTATACTCTTTGAAGTTTTCAAAAGTTTCAGACTTTTGATACATTAGGTAAACATGCCCATACATGGAATAATCATCTATAAAACTGATGAAATATTCATACCCTCCTCTTGCTCTAACATTTAGAGGCCCACAAAGGTCTGAGTGAATCAGCTCTAGGGTTTCTTTGACTTTAAGACCTTTTCCAGAAAAAGATCTCTTTGTTATTTTACCATTAATACAGGATTCACATGGTAGTAATGAACTGTCTTCCAACTTATTTAGATGACCGTTCTTAACCAATCTCTCAAGAGATTTATGTGACCCAGTCTTAATGCCAAAGATAGGCATTTGGAGAAATCTTCCTCTTCTTATGAGTCCCAGCAGTTTTAAATATCTTTATGTTCAAAATAGCTTTGACCTTAGTTGGTTTTAACATGTACAAGTTATTTTCTAATTTTGCATAGCAAATCTGTTTATTTCCCAGTTTGATGAACACTTCACCATTTTCGAAATAAACTTTATAATTTTGTTTTAGCAAACAAGAGACATATATTAGATTCCTTTTCATAAAAGGAATATAATATACATTTTTCAAATAAATGTACTTATTTCCTATAAATAACTTCATATCTCCCACTGCTTTGGCTGAAACAATATCCCCGGTCCCTACCTTAAAGATTGTTTTCACCTTTCTGTCAACAGTTTCCAGGAACATGTTTCCTGTGATATAGTTCATACATGATTAGCAGTACCTGAATCAATTATCCAGATTTTATCGTTTTCCACTAAACATGCTTCGATAACAAGTAAATCATATTTATCTTGTTGTTCAAATTCAACATCCTTATCTACATAATTCATAATTTTAGATAAATTGGGAGATAGAGGACAATCCTTTGTTAAAACTCTGTCGGTGTAATCAACTGCTAGTAATTTGTTTGTTGATTTGATTTTACTATTAATAATATCGGAAGTGAGTATTCTAGAATTCGACATGCTAATAAAATTTGAACAAATTCTAATTAGCAAATTGTAACTAAATTCAAAAATCAAGTTTTAGCAAAAAGTAATAACGTACCCATAACAATTATTTATTTGCAACGATATTTTAGTGAGTCAGAATATGTGCTACTGTGGGGCAGTGAGATACTCCTTCACTAAAAAAAATAGTTTTGACCAAACACTATTCCCAGAATAACTCTTATTCCTATTGTCTCCAAAATAATTCTTACTCATATAGTCATTTAGTTATCGTCAGTCAAGATCTTTACTAACAACTTAGTAATTCTTGTAAGTGTGACTCGCCATTTTCAGATCCTACAGGACGGTATGAATTTGCCTCTGAAATAGAAGAAAACATCCAAGATGGAACTATAAGACCCTTTCATTTTACTGAAGCCTGGGTTGTTCCGAATCCTATGTTACAACCCTCTGTGGGGATAGCCGTCACTAAACGACTAGCAAAGGGCTGCTTAAAGCTAACCAGCAGACACAACATAGGAATCTCACGATTCAGACTAATAGAGGAGATTGTAGGATATATTGACACATATCCTTTACCCACTTACTATGAACTACTTTCTCCGTTTACCTTGATATTGATTCATACAAAACACTCTCCGTAGGGAGGCCACTTCCAGGGTGACATGAAGCGTCATATGAATTTCACGGTGTAAACTATGTGGAGACATGGCAGTTGAAATCTATTTATCATATAATAGCCTTATGTTTGAACAACTTCTCTTTATTCACCGAAATTTAGATTTAAGCTAAAAAATACTCTCTGTAGGGAGGTCACTTCTAGGGTGACACGAAGTATCGCTTAAATTTGGATTGTGAACTCCTAGAGACATGAGAGTCAAAAATAACATATCGTATCTGTTATTAATCTCCCACTGAAGTTTTCTAATAACTCTATCATATAGAAGTTATTAAACTGCCACTAAAGTGTTCTATTTTTGGTAGATTTATACTTAGGTTCTTTTTTGCTAATAAAACAACCCTAAGTCTATGTGGTTTATCCAAGTATTACTCTTATAATTGGATTTTAACCTATGATATCTAGGTGATAAACCATTTTATTACCTCACATCACTCAAGTATGCTCTTAAGATCGGTTACTAACGCTAAATAATTCGGCCATAATCCCCAGGTAGGAGGTGTTCCGTAAACCGTCAACTTAAGTATCCCTAGCCTTAGACAGGATTATATACCGCTTGAGTTTGTAACCTAGGTTTTATAAGTTTTAACAATTAAAACAGGTGGTCAACCTACGTGAGCATGCAACTATTGTTTATGGATTTTAAATGTCAAACCCAATTTTATAACAACTTATAAAACTTTAGAAATGCTATTTATCCATAACATACATGAGGCATTTAACATTTAATATAACATTTATATTAAATACAAGAAACCCTAACATGCATACTATAACAATTATAACATACTTTCAATGCATGTAACATGCTTCCTATGGTGAGATTTTAAATCTAAATGGCATACTATATGCACATACAAGATTTATTTAATCATAACATACATCAAATGCATAAATAATTAAACACGGACTGATATGGTTTTTTAGTTATGGCAAAAAAACAAGTAAACAAAACCTAATTACTACAAAACAACTTCTGAACCGCTCCCGAACTGCTTGAATTGCTCCAGAACGAACTCAAGTAGCTTGAACCGGAACCCCAACCAGCTGAACCGGACCAGCCAAAAACCATTCGAAGCTGAACCGGACCAGACCACAAGAGAACCGGTCGAACCGGCGGCCCTTGCACATGTTCAACATCTTGCTAAGTCTCATCATTTAGCAACGACGACCATCTTCTTGCATTTTTCCAGATCGTTTAGTAAATGCTTGATCGTTTAGCAAAGCTACACGATCGTGTAGTATTTTCCTTCTATCGCATATTGTTATCATCTAACGCTAAAGAAAGTTACACGATCGCTTAGTGTCTCACACTATCGCGCAGGTCCATCGTTTAGCATAGACAATTTACTACACGACCGCTTAGCTCCATCGTCTAACGCATGAAGTCGATCATTTAGCATGCGTAAAAGGCCAACGATCGTTTAATGCCATCGCATAGCATTCAATGCATCGCCCAGCTGCCGCACAAGGGTATGCGATTGCATAGTGCTATCGCATAGCAACTTGACGCATCGCTTAGCTGTTGAATAGAGGTAAACGATCGCGTAGTGCTATCGCTTAGCAACTCAACGCATTGTTTAGCTCCCGATCAAAGATAAACTATCATAGTAATCGATCGCTCAAGGCTATCGTATAGCTCTTCATCGCATCGCTTAGTTCTATCATATAGAACCAAATGATCGCTTAACACCATCGTCTAGCGCTCATGTCATCATTTAGTATCCGTCGTAGCTAAACGATCGCTTAATTCCATCGTATAGAACATCATCGCGTCGTTCAGCATCGTAGGTAAGCGATTGTTTAGTTCCATCGCATAGAAACAACACATCGCTTAGCACTTTGTCTACACGATCACTTAGCTTCGTATCTAAACAATCGTTCACCGCTATCGCGTAGCACTTAATCGCATCACTTAGTGCGCATCGTTGTTAAACGATCGCATAGTACCGTCCTATAGTAAATTCAACGTATTGTTTAGTTCCCACACCAAAGCTAAACGATTGCTTAGTGCAATCATATAGCAAATTGAATGCATTGTTTAGCTCTCGCAGGTACACGATCGTCTAGCGTTCAACATCACAACAACCAGCATCCATTTCTATACGATCATCTAGCTTTTCTTCACATCATCTAACGCATGAAGCTAAACGATCATTTAGCTACTGAAGCTCAACGACGATAAGAACAGAGGCTGACTTTCTAGAACTGCAACTCGACCTCTTCGCTTGTTTCTTTGATTTACAGCTTAATTTCAACTTTAATGATTCCAAATAAATGACAAACTCTTGGGAACACATTAAATCTCATCAAGCAAGAGTCAATTACAAATTTAAATGAGAAATTAAAGAGAATTAAACAACCAAAACTCAGAAAGCCATATCAGTACACCAGTTTCATATTTCTCATATAAAGCACCCATGAAACCAAAATTAAACCGAATTGAATGCTTATTTGATGCTCTGATATCAATTGTAGGAATGTATCAACAGCAGCAGAAGCACAAGGATTATCTAAGCACTCAAATTCACTAATTTTGGCATGATATAAAGCATGCTTTTGCAGAAAAAATGAGTTTCAAGATATATCTCTTGTAGAACTTCTTCAAATCTCCCTCACTAGCGGCAATCTTCTCCAAATCTTATTGTAGACCACCTCAAGATCTTCCCCGCTATTCTCTTGGTGCTCTAGATTGACTTATAAGACCAAAACAAGCTTGAATCAAGGGAAAAAGGAGAAAAGCTAACTGCAGCAACCTTGTTGAAGAACCCTTTTTTCAATCCAAATTTTCTCTAAAATTCTCTATGGATTGCATGCCCGATTTTCACTCCAATCTCTTCATTATATTACAGATCAACATACAAAGAGAAGAGTTGCATGAGTTGTTATTTTGTTAGTACCTATAACCAATCAATTTTTTTTATCAATTTCTAAACAACGTAAATTTGGAACTTAACAACTTAACTTCTAAATTCAAGAATATATGAGTTTACTTTCTTAGATTAATACCTTTTAGTTTCTTTATTTGTTGATAAATATTTCTTCCATGTAAAAGAAAGATGATGAAGAATTGAAAATATTTGTACCAAATATCTAAAAAAATTGGAGTTAAGTTTAAGAATTTAAGGATATTTTTCAATCCTTCCTTATTCTTCCATGAAAAGTAGAAAAAATGGTAAAGTTAAGTTTAAGCATTAGGAGTTATTAATCGATTAGTATATATTTTATTAATATCTATAGTCAATTAATTTTCCATCAATTTCTAAATAACGAAAATTAGGAACTTAACAAGTTAACTTCTAAATTCAAGAACATATGAGTTTACTTTCTTAGATTAATACATTTTAGTTTCTTTATTTGTTAATAAATGCTTCTTGCATGTAAAAGAAAGATGATGAAGAATTAAAAATATTTGTACCAAATATCTAAAAAAATTGGAGTTAAGTTTGAGAATTTAGGGATATTTTTCAATCCTTCCTTATTCTTCCATGAAAAACAGAAAAATTGGTAAAGTTAAGTTTAAGCATTAGGAGTTATTAATCGATTAGTATATATTTTATTAGTTTCTATAGCCAATCAATTTTCTATCAATTTCTAAACAATATAATTAGGAACTTAACAAGTTAACTTCTAAATTCAAGAACATATGAGTTTACTTTCTTAGATTAATACATTTTAGTTTCTTTATTTGTTGATAAATGCTTCTTGCATGTAAAAGAAAGATGACGAAGAATTGAAAATCTTTGTACCAAATATCTTAAAAAATTGGAGTTAAATTTAAGAATTTAGGGATATTTTTCAATCCTTCCTTATTCTTCCATGGAAAATAGAAAAACTGGTAAAGTTAAATTTAAGCATTAGGAGTTATTAATCGATTATTTTATATTTTGTTAGTATCTATAGTCAATCAATGTTTCATCAATTTCTAAACAACGTAAATTAGAAACACTTTGACGACAATGAATAGGTATTTTTACAAGTCAAGTAGGTGTTTTGCTTCAAATTCTATTTGAATAAGAAGTGTTGGATTAGATTAGTATATGCAAACTTGGTATAATTAAATTACTATGACTATCCTGTAGTTATGGTAGTTATAGATTAGCTTTTGCTATGTCATTGCTCAAGGCTTTTTTTTGTTGTTTGAGTTCTTGATATAAATGATTGAAAGTATTTAATTTGCAATGTCTAGGAGCTTCCGTAATTTTTTTCTTGACAATGTGCCCATGGTAAGGTATAGGAATAGTATGGTGTTTGTTTTAGAACATGGTTATGCTTTTTGACCCCTTCTTTCCCCCTTAAAAAAAAATTATTTGGGATACTCAATTTGATTGGTATCTTTAGTATGATTTAAGAAGTCACTGCTTAATTTTTTGGCTTGTTTGAGTTATTTTTATGATACTTATTCCTATACCCTTTCGGAAAGAGCTTCCATAATCCCCTTCCCCTCTCCCAAATTGTATTTAGGATACTTACTTTGATTGGTACCTTTAGTATGCTTTAAGAAGTCACATTTTAAGTTTTTGGTTTGTTTGAGTTACCTTGACAATACTTATTCCTATACCCTTTTGGAAAGAGCTTCCATACTTTTTTTTTTCTTGACAATATGTCCACGGCAAGATATAGGAATGGTTTGGTGTTTGTTTTAGAGCATGGTTGTGCTTTTGACCCTCCCACCTACCTCCTCCAAAATTATATTTAGGATACTCACTTTGATTGGTTCTTTTAATATGATTTAAGGAGTCATTGCTTAAGTTTTTGGTTTGTCTGAGTTACTTTGATCGTACTTATTCCTATACCCTTTTGGAAGGAGCTTCCATAATTTGTTTTCTTGACAAATATCCATGATGAGATATAGGAATGGTTTGGTGTTTGTTTTAGAACATGGTTGTGCTTTTGACCCCCTTCCCCCAATTGTATTTAGGATACTCACTTTGATTGATACATTTAGAATGATTTAAGAAGTCATTGTTTAAGTTTTTTGTTTGTTTGAGTTACTTTGACAGTACTTCTTCCTATACCCTTTTGGAAGGAGCTTCCATAATTTGTTTTCTTGACAATGTGTCCATGGCAAGGTATAGGAATGGTTTGGTGTTTGCTTTAGAGCATGGTTGTGCTTTTGACCCCCCTCCCACCTCCTCCAAAATTATATTTAGGATACTCACTTTGATTGGTCCTTTTAGTATGATTTAAGAAGTAATTACTTAAGCTTTTGGTTTGTTTGAGCTACTTTGACGGTACTTATTCCTATACTCTTTTGGAAGGAGCTTCTATAATTTTTTTTTCTTGACAATGTGTTCATGGTCATGTGTAGAATATGTGTTTTCCTTCTACGTTATTGAATTTTCTTGAATTTGAAAGGTAGAAGAATGGTTTGGTGTTTGTTTTAGAACATGGATGTGCTTTTGATTAGTCATTACCTAAGGTTTTCTTATGTTTGAGTTAGCTTGATGGGTTTTGTTCAATTCTTTATTCTCACGTGCTTACATATTTCACTTCTTTATTTGTCAGATTTTATGTGGACAAAATTTGAAGTTGAATTTTGATGGAAATGGAAAGAGTTTTGGGGTTGGTATTTTATACTTTTTTGTTTCAAAATGATGTTAGCTTCAATGACCTTTTGTTTAACTTTTGTTATGTAAACTTGTGAAAACTAGTATCGGTACAAATTTTTTTCATCTCTTAATTAATGTAACTTGACAATTATAACTTAAGTTGATATTACTTGAGCTCATTAGAAAATTAACGAAGTTTGTTGATATAACTTGTCTTGTAAACTTGTGGCCAAATTGGTATTATTTCATTTTGTTTCAATGATAGTATTGAAAATGTGTATCTTCATTTGTAATTTTTGGTTTAAATATAAATTGATTAGTGATTCATAATTTGTTCAAAAGATTATTATATTTTAAAAGTTTATAACAAGTTTATTTATTAAATCAAATATTATTTTTTTATTTACTAAAATACTTTTACTAATGTTTTTTATAATGTCAGTAAATCTTAGTTTTAAAAATAACAACTTTTATAATGGTACAATTTTATCGATGCTTAGATATGTTGCAAAAAGGTACTTGTAAAGACCATAAAAGTTAACAACAATTTTATATGTTGCTAAAACTTAACTGTTAGTGGCACATTTTTCACGTCACTGTATATGAAAAATAGTGACAAATAATGTGTTGCTAAAAGTGTGTATTTAGTGATGCATACATTCAGTAAAATTAGCCTTTTAGTGGCGCACTATAAATATGTTATTAAACCTTTTTGCTACGTGGATACAACAACATTCTTAAGGACGCATAGCTCCGCGTCGGTAATACCTTTAGTGGTGTGTTTAGAGCTTTAGCAACGCATTTATTCATTATTAAAAGTCGATTTTCTTGTAGTGTCATCTGGAGAGTCTAAGGTCTATTGGACATACATCATCTTGTCTAGGACAAGTGGGAGATGTTACTAGGTATAGTTTATGCCCTAGTTTATTGTATTGTATATCTTACTTGTTTTATAGTTTATATTGTACACCACACTAGCTTTAGAACAATGGGGAGATTGTTGGGGTTGGTGCCCTAAATTTTGTGGGTCTCGCAGTCTATAAATTTTGACACTAATTATTTATTTAATAAAATAAGAAGTTATTTTATTTGACATTTAGTTTGTATTAACCTAATCCAAAAAACTAAGATCCGAGGTTATTTTATTTAACTTAAACATGTATGTGGTTGACAAATAGGTGGATCATGTTTAGGTAATAACCTAAATGGTTTGTAGTATGTGGATAAGATTGAGTGCCTCATCCTAGAGACACTGCGAATATAACCCATTTTGTAATTGTTACAATAGCTGTAAAGTATTACAAACGACAGGATCCTAATCGTTCATGTGGAGGCATGTGAGTGGGGGTCTTCTATACAAAGAGTTTGTATAAGACCCGACCACGAAATGTTTAGTCTCTTTTTATAAAGTCGTTACTTGAAGAGAGTAACATTTCAATAGGATAACCATAGGTGACTCGATCTTAATCCTGAGTGAGTTGTGAACTCAACTCCTATCTATGAGAACGATCCTTTGATCTATATAGGTGAGAGCGGGATTCTCCGACTCAATGAACCTACCATTTGGAGATTTATCAAAGTAGAGAGCTAGGAACACAACTACACAAGATTGAATTCACTCCTTCTTATCTTTAGGGAAAGTAGATGAATTACTCATTTAATAGCTGATTCTGGGTCTTGAACAATGAGGCCTTACCCTCTCATTGGCTCGAGAGAGATTAGTTTTTAGTTGAACTATAAATAATTTGTTGATTAGAGGGACCGGTGGAACTTGAGTTGTTAGATGTAACTATTAGGGTAAAAGGGTAATTTAATCCAACGGTAGCTACAAGCAATTTATGAAAGCCAACTTACTATTGATTGGTTATATCCATTGACATAGAAATATATCTATAGTGCGAAGAGTGTAACTGTGAATCTTTAGTGGAGTGACTTGCAGTTAATGCATGTTGATTAATTTAATTAAAGAATTTAATTAATTAATCTCGTACTATTGGAACTTCTAGGTTCACAAGGTCCCTTCGCTAGCTCATAAAGGGTAAAACAAGAATCAATTATTTTGTTAGTTAAGTTGAATTATTTAAACTAAATAAGGGAATTAATTATATAGGATATAATTAATATAATGTATAGTTATATTATAATCTAAAGTTAATTTTGAATGAAATTCAAAGTTATACTTTACAATATATGCGAGAAATAAATATTTGAATAAGATTCGAACATTATATATATGAATGAGATTCATATAAAACTGCATGTTATAAGAGAATATGGTTTGAATATGATTTAAAGATATTAAATATGTGATATTTAATAGTTGATTAATTAAAGGTTAGTTAATTAACATTATTAATTCAATTTATATATATGTTAGTTATTTTTATATATATAAAAATTAATTAATGAAAATCAGCATCTGTATTGGTGGAAGTACCCCCCATTTCTCATTAACAAGAAGAAGAGAATTGTTTCCTGGAAATCGTCGAAAAACACTGCGTTGGTCTGTGTTTTCTCTCTCCGCAAAAGAATTCTCTTAAAAATTTCATCTCTCACACAAACTTCCTCTCATACCAAAACTTGAAACCCACACCTCTTAAATCTCTTGTCCTGAAAATAGTAAGAACTCTGAGTGGTGGTACTTCCTGTAAAGAAGATTCATCATTCGTGATCTGTGGAGTGGATAAACATGAATTTTTTTTTTCAAATACAGAAAAATTCAAATCTATCTCCTATAGCATATACTATATCCCTAATAAGATCCTATAGATTTTGCTGTATTTATAATTTTTTTTGAAAAAAAATGATTCTATACACTTAATTATTAATTCAAAAATGAATTATCAAAAATTCGAAAGATTGAGATAGAAGGGAGGCTTAAAAAGTTAATCTAATATTGTTCAAATAAGAATATCCCAATAAAATAAAATTACTTAAATATTTATCATTATTTGGATTTGGAAAAATTATTCCGGGGAATAAAAAGGGAGAGGCACCTTATCCATTTTTAATATGTAAAATTTAGGAAAGACTACTTTTTAGTTGATTTAAGTTTGAATATTCATTTTATTAATTATTTGGGATAAAAAATTTAGAAAAATTCTATAAATAGAAAAATCACACTTTAAATTTGAATGAACGATAAAATTGATTATTTTCCTCTAGTTAGGGTATATGACTTTTTTTTTTTTTCCAATCAGCTGGGCATATGACTTTAACTGAGTGGTTAAAAAAAATTTGAAAATTTATTTTAAATATCAAAATTGCTGAAAATGTTTACAAATATAGTAAAATATCACAGTTTATATTCGATAGATCGCAATAGACCGCGATAGATTACTATCCATGTATATCATGACATAGATAGACATAGATAAGAGTCTATCGCGGTCTATCACAGATAGACAATGAAATTTTGCTACATGTAAATATTTTAGTTCATTTTGTTATATTTGAGAACAATCCAAAAATTTTGTTTTTCACCTATAAATATAGTTGCAAATAAATAAAATAAAAAGAAAACTCATGCCAACTATAAAAGCTACCCATGAAATATGGTGGTCTGATAGTTGCAATTATAACCTAAAACTTTCAATTATAAAAATAGAGTCTTCAAACTTGAGTCAAGTGTTAAAATTATATCTTCAAATTTACAATAGTTATAGAATTTTGAACTCAAATGATAAAAATTGAACTTCAAATTTATCCATAGTTACAATTTCTGCCCATCGTTCAAATTTAAATTTTATAAAAATTAATGAAAATGGAAGTTGAAGATAAAAATGGTAACACTTATAGGGAAATTGAAAATTTAAATTTGATACAAGATAACAAATTTTCGAAAAGATTTCTTAATTTCAATACAACATCCACTCCAAACGGAATCACTTTTCCTAATCCCAATCGAATTTATTTACCACAAGTTAGTGAAATCTTTTTAAAACTTCCCAAATTTTAAAAGGATTCCAAATTCCCCACTTTATTTTTATTATATATACACATAACAATTAAATCAATCGAACTCATGTTTAATTCTTCCACTTTCTCCAAATTTCATAACTTTCAAGCCTCTTCTGATCATCTTCCTAACGGAACTTTCAACATTATTGCTATCTCCGCCATCTCTGCCGTCACTGGAGTTTATGAGTTCCCATATTTCCCAATAGAAGATGAAATTCATGTTTTTAAGTGTCATTATTCTCATCATATTATTAATCGTCTTCATTTTTCATTACTACCAATACCGTCTTAGGCTTTACCAAACAAGAATCCTAGATATCGAGCAACGACTCAACTTACACCGTGAAATGCGACTCTTTGCTGGCTTCAGGCCCATATTCTACGGCAACGTCGGGCAGCGGTGCAATCGAACGTGGCCGAGCAGGAAGAAACCTCCTCCACTACCATGACGCTCGCTTACAAAGACACGCTTAAGATGACGGACAAAGTCGGTTCGGACGATTGTTGTGCCATTTGTATTGAAGAGTTTGAAGCGGAAGAGATTTGTGGAGTTATCGAGAATTGTGGCCATTATTTTCATAGGGATTGTATGGATCAGTGGCTGAGGATCGAGAGCCGTTGCCCATTATGTCGTTGTTTGGTTCATCTTGTAGCTCATAATAATAATTCCCAAGAAAATCAAGCTTAGAGAATGAAATTTTTAGTTTTTTTTTTCCTTACTTGGTATCTACTTAAATGCCAATATTCTTTAGTTTTAGGGCAAACACATGGTCACTATATTTTAGCAAGGTGTAAATTCAAATTTTGACATCTTGATCGAGAATATATGACTTGATTTATTGTTCTACTAGTTGCAACGAAGTCATTGCAAAAATGTAATATGATCTATTAGTGATATTATTTCTATCGATATCAAGTTTGGACCTTTTGCTAATCAAAGGTTCTGACAATAAGTTAGAGTATTTATGTCTGTTTGGTGATTATTTCGGTCTTATTTGGTAACCATTTTGTTTTTTTATTTTTGTTTTTACAAATTAAGTCTATTGATACTACTCCCACCTTCAAATTTATTCATTTTTTATTTACTTTTCACCAATGGTTTAAAAATTCAAGTCAAATTTTGAGAACTAAAAAAATAGCTTTCAAAAAGTTGTTTTTGTTTTTTGAATTTGACTAAGAATTTAACCATTATACTTACGAAATATGCAAATCACGGTAAGAAATGTGGATGAAATAGGCTTAATTTAAAAAAAAAAAAAAACAAAAACAAAAACCAAATAGTTACCAAACGAGACCTTCGTTTTTGGATTTTGATTTTTGAAACTTAAGCTTATTTACTTTCCTTTCTTACAATGATTTACATCTTTCTTAAGTAAAATAGTTGAATTCTTAGCCAAATTCTAAAAATAAAAACAAGTTCTTAAAACTATTTTTTTTCTTTTTAGTTTTCAAAATTTGGCTCAGTTTTTGAAATTATTGGTAAAAAATGAGGTAACAAAGGAAGAATTTTAAAGGTGACGGTAGTGCCTATAAACTTAATTTTCAAAAACAAAATAAAAAAAAAATGGTTATGGGCCTTGAGTTTTGTTTTTGGAAGCACCTAAGTCTATTGGTCACTTTTTTTTTTTTTTTTTTTTTTTTGAAGGATATCAAGATATAGTTTTTCACCTTGAGAAGTAGAGAAAAAAGAAATCTATATATATATATATATAATATATATATATATATGGCTTTGTCCGCCTTATATGATTTTGATTCTCAACCAAGGGTGGAGGATGGAGCCTCCATGCATAGAAGATCAAATCTTGTTTAAACTCTAGATTAAGCTAAACCTTTCCAAATTATAGATACGCTAAGAGAGAGATTGCGTACTAAATTAAAAAAATCAGTTCCTTTACCGACCGTTTGGATTGCATATACTGTTTGATGGGTTATAGATACGCTAAGAGAGAGATTGCGTATTAAATTAAAAAAATTAGTTCCTTTACCGACCGTTTGGATTGCATATATTGTTTGATGGGTTATAGATACGCTAAGAGAGAGATTGCGTACTAAATTAAAAAAATCAATTCCTTTACCGACCGTTTGGATTGCATATATTGTTTGATGGGTATGAATATCAAACACGTGTTATTTAATTGCATAGATTTTAAATATTTGGATTTGGACTTGTAGTATAATCTATGTCTCGAGTTAAATATCTACGTTTGATTTATCATCTCAATAATTAATGTAGTCATAAATTAAATATAGTATTATTCAATTATTAATCATTTCAAATAAAAAAATAATTTTTTTATCTTACACATTAATTAAAATTAATTAAACTATGTATTTTAATCACTAACGATAATTAAATAAATATAATTTAATTAAAATATTAATAATTAACAACAAAAGTTATCCTAACTTAAAATATTAATAATAAATGTATTAGTTGAAATTTATTAAATCTAAATAATATATTTATATTTAATAATTAATTAAACTTAATAATAATGATTAACTAATATTAATTTATTTATTAATTAAACTATATTTTTACCATTCATCTTTCAGATATAAAAATTTCACCGGGATGGAGATGATATTAGAAAACTCATGTCTGATGAATTTTTAAATTTTCCTAGATAATAATATTTTGAGTTTTAATTCTATGAAAAAATAAGATATTAAATGTTTGTTTGAAATTCCATAACAAAATCAACGAAGACCTTCATGTAGTTTGTCTTTTTAGAATCAGGATAGCCAAAATCTCCATACGTTTGAAATGGCATATGACTAAAAATATTGATGTCTGGCTATTTTAGATGACCATGTTTATTTTGCACGAAAATTTGTTAGCATGTTCGAAAATATGTAGATGGTCATATTTGTTTCATGGGAATGATAAATGTGTTGAAATGATGTGTTACTTATTCCAACGATACAACACTCTTCTATATTTTGAAGTAATATATATTAATGTAAGATAACTAAATTTATATAACATTTTATTGTCGTTAATAACTTAATATTTTATTGTTATCGAATTTAATTTATATTAATTTTACCGTTTTTGTTTAACAAGTTAATTTGAGAAGAAAAGGTTTAAACAAAGTTTTTTTTTTTTTTTATCGTTATTGTTATTTTTTTATAATGTGTGTATGAAATTGATGTACATCCAAGAGAATGGAAACAAAATATATCAGGAATGACAAAATCTTTAGTTGCACTAGCATGAAGTTTTTTTACTCATATTTATATGTGATTGCATAGACTTACCCCAGTTATTGGGTTATTACTAAGCATTTTAATACTCAACATTTTCATTTAACATTTTCCACTTAGATCAAGAATGTATTAGACACTTGACATGGTAATCTATTGACTGTGTCATGGAACTATTGTCGTTGCTTCCACATATAAGCATGTCTTTAAGACTATTTTAGTGTTTTAATTTAAGCATTTAAGTTAGCAGTCTTAGCTTTGTTAAGATTAATGCCCTAAAGTCTCAAAATTAATTAGTTATTTGACATAACAATTGATTATTTTTTAAGTTTTGAAAAGTGGTCACTTGCACTCAATATGCTTGTCTCACAAGACGTCCTCGCAAATTTAAAAACAACAGTAAAACAACAGAAAATGAATTAAAATAAATGCATCAAGATTGGTAACCCAATTCGGTGATAAACCACCTATATTTGTGAGGTAGTATGCCGGGGAAAGATATTCCTCTAATATATAAAAGTCAAGCAATTACAACGTTATACTTATTTGTAAAGAACAACAATTACAGTGACACCCAACTTAGTTGATCACCTAAGCTCCCCTAGATATGGACTCCTTTCTCTTGAATTTAGGCTCCCCTAAGTATATGAATATTAGTGTTGAAACACTTAGGCTCCCCTTAAGTGTGTGAGACTCCCTCGCTCTTGAACTTAGGCTCCCCTAAGTATATGAATATTATTGTTGAAACACTTAGGCTCCACTTAAGTGTGTGAGACTCCTTCGCTCTAGAACTTAGGCTCCCTTAAGTATATGAATATTAGTGTTGAAAAACTTAGGCTCCCTCTAAGTGTGTGAGACTCCCTCTCTCGATGATATATTTTCTTTAATTTGTGAACTCTCTTCACACGAGAACTTAGGCTTCCTTAAGTCTTGAGAATTTCCTTCTCGATAAATAACACCTTAGGATCTCTCTAAGGCTTGTGAAATCCTTCTCGGTGAACAAAGTTTTAGGCTCCCCTAAGACCTATCAACCTTTGTGAATTGAAGCAAGAACAAGTGAAGAACACGCTCAAATAGTTCAAATGACTCAAAGATTCTTCTTTGGATAAGATATATTCCAAACAAAATAATATGCAGAATATGATAAATCAGGAAAAAAATATCCTGTACATTTGGTAACTAAACGAGTAACCTCTGAGACAAGATCCATCAGAGACAAGAATAGAGACAACTCTAGAAAGCCCAAGAAAAAAATGCCAGAAAATTGAAACAAATATATTTAGCCTATATTATTATTTCTAACAAACTCCCCCTTTAGATAAGATATATCTTTTTAAGACAGGATAATATAAACACTTCCAACTCTAATCATCAATTAACAAGGATAGGAAAAAAAAAATAGTAGAATTGATAATCCATAATAAAAATAAAGGTCCATGTAGAAAAAGAACAAGTCTGAGAATCCATAGACAAAGATAACGACAAAAGAACAGTAATAGTCCAACACCAACAATAGCCCAGACACCAAACCAAATGTTTGCATCTGTCGTAATCTAATCATCAAATCAAGCAGAAAAACAAAATCATTAGCAACCAACTCCTCCAACTCCTCCTCTGGCTTAAAGAAAATATTCATGAAAATGGCCCAGCACGATTAGGATCTACCCGAGCCTACCTCATCAGGGACATCAACATAATAATTTTTCGCTTCCAATTAGAAGCACGATCAACAACATCATTAAGCATTCTAATCTCCTCAGACAAGAAGTGCAAAATATGATGACCAAAGGAGGAGGCAACAAAGTCTGCACTTGGAGCTCCCTCAACAATACTAGGAGAAGGTGGGGCAATATTTGGAATATGATTGCCTTGAAACAACTTGTAATTAAAATTTAGCAGACTTGGATTGCCACCAATAGGCTCTTCGGCTGAGAGTAAATCAGACTTCTGAGACAACAAAATTCCACAAACCAGGCATGGATAGGAAATAGGTAAACGCAAAGGTTGAAAACCAATGTACCGTCAAAGTTGACCAATGATAAAAGCCCCATAGTCAAAAGTAACAACTTTTCCAATTTGATACAACAAGTAGCCAGAGCAATCAAAAGACTAAAAGTTGTGAGAAGAAGGCACCAACTGGCAATTCCAATCAGAAACAGCACAACATATTTAGCACTTAGTTCAGCACAAGTAAGTTGCCCAGTCTTAGGTCAAACATTCTTCAAACCTCCAGTTAATTCAAAAACCAAATCTTTCACAAAAGCACGCAGTTCATGAGTGTTAGGGGGAACATTCATATAAAAAAGAATTAATTATACCAGTAGTAAAAACAAAACTGTAGTCTCTAACATGAAACCTTCGAAAGTCAGGAGAATTCACATCATCAAAAGCAGGCAAAAGATTCACAATAAATTATCTAACAAATTTAGGATAATAAGGACCAAGGTTCATAACAGTCTTCATTAGGTCAGCTTTAACAATCAATACCGTGATATCAAGACATTCTTATGCCTTTTCTGACAACTCTTTTTTAGTAAATATCTTCCTCTTGATTACAAACTTTTAAAAGAAGGCACTTTCCTCAGAGTGAAAGAAGACACCATCGAGAGGCACAAGAGGGATAGAGATAGGATTTGCCTTTTTCTTTTGACCCCTTATAGAAGTACGAGTGATTGACCCTTGAACTTTTTAGATTCATCATCAGAACTATTGATCAACCCTCAATCTCTGGAAGACTCAGATACGTCTTCAACATCTTCTTCATCAGAATTTTCTTTTGGAGGCACAGAAGTTGTCTTTATATTCTCTGCAACATCTTTCAACTTGGATAACATTTGACTAAGAGGAATATCATTTTGACTAGATGAATAAGCACATGTTGAGACATTCTAATAAGTACCTACTCCAAGAAAACAAACTGACGTTAAATAAGAATCGTCAATATCAGAATTCTAACATTATCAGTTTCAATTCAATATCAGAATTATAACATTGTCAGTTTCAATTCAGTGTAAGTTTATTTTTCTTAGATTTTATATATATAACATGAATCTAGAAATTTGTTAAGAAAATTAAAGAAATTGATGCAGTAGAAGAAGATATACAGAAGATGATGAAGAAGTTGTTATCTTTAACTTTTTTTTTTTTTTTTTGGAATTCTGAATGTTTTGTTTCCAATAAATTAAAATAAATAAAACTATTAAATAATTAAAGTAATGTGTAGTTAACTTTACAATTAATAAATAATTTCACGTTGTTACATGAATGTAGCTCAACTGGCATAGTGCTTGTATTATCGACCTTGAGATTAGAGGTTCAATTCCCCCACCCCAAACTTTAATTACAATACCTTTACAAAAAAAAAATAATAATACCACGTCCGCTTCAGAAAATATTTTTCTTTCTATCACTATAACAATTTAGATATTGTAGTGCAAACTCATAGCATGAAAATTTTTGGAGAATACATACAAAGGAGTAGATCGAGTCAAGAAGGTTCGCATCTAAAAATTGAGAGGTGATTATGAATCACTACATATGAATGGGTCTAAATGGTTTCAGATTATACTTCAAGATTGCTAGTAGTAGTAAATGAAAAAAAAAGATATGGTGAGACGATAGATGAAGAGCAAGTGGTAGAAAAGATACTTCTCTCATTGGATGAAAAATTCAATTTCATCATTGTAGCTATTGAAGAATCAAAGGATTTGAGTAAAATGTCCATTGATCAACTTATGGGTTCCTTACAAGTCCATAAAGAGAAGCTTCTCAAGAAGAACAAACAAACAACTGAGCAACTTTTTTAGTCAAAGTTGCAGTTGAGAGATAAAGAAGATAGCTAAGAAAAAAGAAATCGAGGTCGAGGATGTGGCAACAATCGTAGACGTGGTGATTTTAAGGGTCGAGGAAATTATGGTCAAAGAAAATTTTATAAGAGTAATTCAAAATCTAATTCATCAAGAGGTCGTGGAAGAAAAATTTATTTGAGGTCAAATGGAGAAAGATCAAATAATGATAAAAGATATGATAAAAGACAAGTTGAATGTTATAACTGTCATAAATTTGTCCATTATTCCTAGAAATGTAGGAATAAAGTAGAAGAAAATGAAAATTATGCTGAGAAAGATGAAGAAAGCATTGAGTCATCTTTACTTCTAGCATGTAAAGATGAAGAAACCTGTGAAATTAATGCATGGTATCTTGATAGCGGTGCAAGCAATCACATATGTGGATGTAAGTCAATGTTCGTGGAACTTGGTGAATCTATTGGTGGTAATGTCATATTTGGTGATGCCACAAAAATTCCTATTAAAGGAAAGGGTAAGATTTTGATCAACTTGAAGAATGGGAAGCATGAGTTATCTCTAATGTTTATTATGTGCATGATATGAAGAACAATATTTTAAGTTTGGGACAATTCTTAGAGAAAGTCTATAATATTTTGATGAAGAATTATAATCTTTCGAAAAGGGATAATCGTGATATATGATTGCTAAAGTGCAAATGACGAAGAATAGAATGTTTTTGTTAAATGTTCAAACTGATGTTGCTAAATGTTTGAAGTCATGTTTGAAATATCCATCTTGGATTTGGCACTTGAGACTTGGGCATTTAAACTTTGATGGTTTGAAACTATTAGCAAGGAAGAACATGGTGAAAGGACTGTCATATGCCAAACATCCAGATCAATTTGTGACGATTGTCTTTATGGCAAGCAAGTAAGAAAGAGTTTTCCACAAGAATCTTCTTCAAGAATACGGAGACTACTAGAGTTAGTTCACATTGATCTTTGTGAACCAATTAAACCAAGTTATTTCTGTAAGAATAATTATTTCTTATTATTTATTGATGATTTCAGTCAAAGAACTTGGGTTTATTTTGTCAAGGAGAAATTAGAAGTATTTGGCATGTTAAAGAGATTTAAAGCACTCATCGGAAAAGAAAGTGGTTATTACCTAAAAGCCTTGAGATCAAACAGGGGAGGAGAATTCACTTCAAATGAATTCAAAGATTTTTGCGCAGAAAATGAAATTCGTCGGTCTATGATAGTTCCACTGACTCCTCAACAAAATGGTATTGTTGAGAGGAAGAATAGAATGATACTCAATATGGCTTGAAGCATGTTGAAAAGTAAGAAGATGACAAAAGAATTTTGGGCCCAAGTTGTTGAATGTGTTGTATACTTGTCCAATCGTTCTCCTACTAGAAGCTTGTGGAACAAAACGCCTCAACAAGCATGGATAGAAAGAACATCATCCATTGCTCATTTGAGAGTATTTTGAAGTATCACTTATGCACATGTACTTGATCAAAAGCGTAGAAAGCTCGATCATAAAAGTGAGAAGCATATTTTTGTTGGCTATGATGCAAGCTCAAAAAGTTATAAGCTTTATAATCATGCTACAGAGAAGACAGTGGTAAGTAGAGATGTTGTGTTTAATGAGGAAGTAACATGGAATTGGAATGATGAACTAAAAGACTACAAGTTTTTACTTTTTCTTAATGATGATGATGAGTCTAGTGACATTGCTTCTCCATCAACACCATCAATGTCGCCAATCACTCCACAACAAAGCATATCTTCATCATCTATAAGCTCAAGTGAAGGACCTCATGGCATGAGAAGTTTATGAGACATATATGACGGGACTGAAGAGTTAAGTCAGTTTTAATAATCTTACTCTGTCTATTTAGTGACAGTGAACCATTGAATTTTGAAGAAGTTT
Organism: Benincasa hispida; assembly: GCF_009727055.1. Taxonomy (NCBI): domain Eukaryota; kingdom Viridiplantae; phylum Streptophyta; class Magnoliopsida; order Cucurbitales; family Cucurbitaceae; genus Benincasa; species Benincasa hispida. Next base: position 20,089,480 of record NC_052356.1, read on the forward strand.
TGTAGGATGAAAAGTAGAAGACTGCCATGGATGAAGAGATAAAGGCCATAAAGAAGAATGATACACAAGAACTTTCTACTTTTCCAAGTGAAAAGAAAGCAATTGGTGTCAAATGGGTCTTCAATACAAAAAGAAATGAAGAGAGAGAAGTGGAGAGGCATAAGGCAAGATTAGTTGCAAAAGGCTACTATAAAAAAAAATACATAGATTACGAGAAAGTATTTGCTCCCATTGCTCGCTTGGAAACCATAAGGTTGTCAATTGCAATTATTGCTCAAAGTAAATGGAAGGTATTTCAAATGGATGTTAAATCAGTATTCTTGAATGGATATTTGGAAGAAGTATACTTAGAACGACCTTTTGGCTATGCTGTGAAAGGTCAAAAAGATAAAGTCCTGAAATTAAAGAAGATGTTGTATGGATTGAAACAAGCACCTAGAATGTGGAATAACATAATCAACAGATATTTCCTTGACAATGGGTATTTGTAATGTCCTTATAAAATCCTCTATATATTTAAGACTAGTGATTGTGGAGATATTTTATTGGTTTGTCTGTATGTGGATGACTTAATTTTTATAGGAAATTGTGGAAGTATGTTTGAAGATCTCAAGAAAGCAATGACCCAAGAATTTGAAATGATAGATATTGGGTTGATGTCATATTATCTTGGCATTGAGGTGAAATAGCCAGAGGAAGGTATTTTTATCTCTCAAGAACGATATGCTAGAGAAATTCTAGAGACGTTCAAGATGATTAATTCTAATCCTATCACAACTCCAATTGAAGTTGGTATAAAACTGTCCAAATATGAAGAAGGGGATGTTGTTGATCCTTCATATTTCAAAAGCTTAACTGGAAGTTTGAGATATTTGACTTGCACATGACCATATATTATTTTCAGCATTGGATTAGTGAGTCGATTTATGGAATCTCCTACAATTACTCATTTGAAAGTGGCAAAGAGAATTCTTCGTTACCTCAAAGGTACGCTTGATTATGGATTGTTTTATTCTCCATCTAAAGAATTCAAGCTTGACGGTTATTGTGATAGTGACTGAGCTGGAGATGTTAATGACCGAAAAAGTACAAGTGGATGTGTGTTCTTTGTTGGTAATACTGCATTTACTTGGAGTTCCAAGAAGCAACCCATTGTGACATTATCTACTTGTGAGGCAGAATATGTTGTTGTAGCCTCTTGTCTTTGTCATGTAATTTGGTTAAAAATTTTCTGAAGACAGTTGAAATTTTGCAAAATGATGCAACTGTGATCCATGTAGATAATAAGTCAACAATTGCTCTAGCAAATAATCAAGTGTTCCATGACCGTAACAAGCACATTGATACAAGATTTCACTTTATTAGAGATTGCATTTCAAGAAAAGAGGTTCAAGTTGAATATGTGAAGACTGAAGATCAAATTGCAGATATTTCACGAAGCCACTCAAAGTTGATGTGTTTAACAAGTTAAAAACTTTGTTTGGAGTTTTCAGAAAACATGTTTAGGGAGGGATGTTGAAAATTAAACATATTTTAATTAGATAAATTATAGATGGATTAATTTATGAGAGTTGAAAAAAATTAAAATATGAAAGTTAATTATGTTAATGTAGGAGTTAATTTAGTAGAGTTTCACATGAATTAAGTGTATGATTTTAATTGTTCCATATATATTTAATTAGGGTGTGAGTTATGTATTTAAATTTACCCTAGACAATCCTATAAATAGGATTAACATTGACATTGTCGATGTATTCAAGTGTATAGAAAAGAACACATAGAGAGTTCAATCAAAAGTGTAAACCAAGTTTAAAGAGTCTTTTCAATTAAAAGTGTTTTTGTTTCCTCCGAAATAATCGTTTGTTGGTTATTTATTTATGAGTGTCTATCATATGCTTCCAACATCAAAGTCATTTCAAAAGTGATAATGACCACGCTCATTAGCGTTGATGAAGCTGCAACAAAGGGCAACGATGACATGATTTCTTTAGAAGCTAAAAATCTACGAAGAATTAACAACGAGGGGGATTTATCGGTCTTATTTATAACTTATAAGGGACCTTTTATTTCCTAATTCCTTTAGGAAAATCCATATTCTTTTAGGAATTCTAATTATTTTAGGATTAGGAGTTTTTACAAAACTTTTGTTGAGGTTTTTTTTTTTTTTTCATTACCAAATTTTGTTAAGAAAATATCCTTTAATCAAATTAAATTAAATTACAACTTTGATCTTTCAACTTTTAGCGTTTATATTTATTTTATTTTTAAATTTTAATTATTTTGTGTCTAATATTGGAACGTCCTTGAACTACCAATCTCGTGTTTAATATATGTATACATATCCTTAAAAAAATTTAAAATTATTTGTTCTATTAGATGGAAATTTTCATTTTATATCTAATAAAACCTTGTTTATAGATAATGTGAAGACATAGATTTTAAAACAATTGATTTAGTAATATAGTTATGTTTCACATATTTAATTAGATATGTATTTGGTAACAATTTTAGATATTGGATCCCAACTTAAAAATTTGTTCAAAAGGTGTTAGATGTAATATATTATTTATAAAAACATAAATAATAGTTGTAGTTAATCATTACTAATTAATTTAATTTATAAATTTGTTGTATAAATATTATTTTATAATATTATATAATTTATAATACACTCTAATATAATATACCGTAGTAAAAATGAATTTAATTTATAACATGAAATACTATATTTAATTAAAGTTTTTACCTTTTCAAATCTACATTTTAAAGTTGTAAATTCAAAATTTAATACCATGAAAATATAGAAGTGTTTTTTTTTTTTTTTTTCAAAATTTGAACTATTTTGAGAATTGGACAAATTTTCAAAAACATATTTGACAAATGCAAATTCACTAAACTCAGAAATTTGGAAACATAAAACATAATCTATATTACATATTAAATATGCCCTAAATTTTTTATTTTGTATCTATTAGAACTTCATGAATTTTTTAATAAAAATATTAGAAATTTAAAGACTAAATTTATAATTTTTAAAGTCTAAAGATCGGATACAAATTCAATCTCAAATTTAAGGGCTAATAAAGTTTTAATTCAAACAAACTTTATTTCAAATTTTATATATATGGTGGTTCACCAAGCTACTTTTAAGTCTTATATGTGTTAGATTATTCGAACTCGAACTTTTTGATCAATGATACACACTTTATATCCAGTGAGATATACACACTTTCATATATAAATGAATTCTCTCTTCATAGTCACTTGACCGAAATGATGGGGATTTAACATTATAACTATTATTTTTATTAAGAAATTTTACAATGTTTTATTTAATTAGAAATTCTCAATTTAGAGAGTTAAAAAAAAAAAAATTTATGGGTTGAAAGTAAAAGAAAATTTGCTATAATACATTAAAAAATAATAATAATATGCGAAATGTTCTTACTGGGATCCTCATTCCCTGCGAATTTTTTACTGGGCATCCTTACCCTGTTCCGCTCGAAATTAAATGGGAAGTTTTACTAGGGATGGAAATTGAAATAGGAGGTGTGGGCATTTCTATGATCAAAGAAAATTATCATTGTATAGGTACGTAAAATGATACAGGATTCATTGTTAGTTGTAAAGTGCCATAGTAAATAATTGTCATCGTATATGTACAATGATAATTTGTTTATGGCAACTTTAAATTCTCATCATAGTCCACTCGTCATCTATCCTATGATGACACCTAAAATAAATTGCAGTTTCAAATTTCTCACCATATATATCCAAATGTGTTCAGAATAAACATGTAGGCTAAAATTGTTGTAGTGCTTTGTAACATACTTTGTATCAATGATTCTGTTTTTATATTGAATTTTACTCTCGAGATTTAATTCTCTCTTTATCCAACAAACAAACTCTTAGAGTTTGATTATTGCTTCCACAATATTTTTTACCCATCTCTTCTTTCTTCGGAGTACCAATATAATTTATATATGAATGAAGTCCATAGGTTAAGAAAGGAATATTTTTGTGGAAATTGGGTGATGATGTGAAATCCAAAAGTGGAGTCAATAATGTTATATAGTAAAATCTTGTAAATTCACATAGGATAGTCTTGTAAATTCACATGAGAATAGATTTGTAATTTCCTTTTATTTTCTTTCTGCCTTTTTTATTTTCTCTGTAATTGACCTATCAATGAATGACAGATTCAATTTTTTTTGGGCCCTAATATCGTATCAGAGAGTGGGCTCTAACCCTAGTCGCTGTCGGTCTCTTTTGTTGCCGTCAATGACGTCGACGTTGACGTCTCGCGATCGGTTCGTTTCCTCTCTCGTCTTCCGTTTTCCTTCTTCGAATTACACAGCCGCTGAAGCTATTGATGTCTCGTGCAAACGCGGTCTGTTTTCCCTCTTCGAACGTCGTCCGTTCTCCCTCGTCTCCGCCGTTCGCTTTCCCTCTTTGAGCGTCGTCCGCCGTTTTAACTCAGCTGTTTGTTTCGCCGATGACATTATTGAATCCCATGGTGAACGACGAACTCTTGAATCAAACCTCAACACTCGCATCTGTCCAATCTCAACCGGCCATCAACAATCCCCACTACCTTCATCACACAGACAACACCAATCTTGTTTTGGTTTCAGATCTACTCAACGAAAACACCTATGTTTCATGGAGTCGATGGAACTATTTCTAAACGATTATTGCCCTAACGTTAAAGAACAAAATTGGCTTCGTTGATGGAACTATTTCTAAACCAGATCGTGAATCCTCTCAATATCATTCTTCGATGATCCGTAATCATGTTGTTATAGCATAGATTCTTAATTCAATTTCTAAGGAAATCTCTGCAAGTGTTATGTATTTTGACAATGCCAAAGACATTTGGGAGGAACTTTAAAAAAGTTACAAGACGAAGAATCGACCACAAAATTTTCAATTACGTCGAGATCTCTCCAACTTAATACAAGATCAACAATCCATGACTGCTTATTTCACTCGGTTAAAGACCTTATGGTATGAATTGGCCTCTTATCGAGTGCACTTGTGAAGGAGTAAAAAAATTAACTGATTTTTAAAATTAACTATTTTTTATCGGGTTGAATATGTGATGTGCTTCCTTATGAGATTGAATGTCTCTTTTGCTTAGGTTCGTACTCAACTCTTATTGATGGAGCCTGAACCATCGATTAACAAAACATTCACCCTTGTTACTTAATAAGTTGTGTAATGCTCCATTCCTACCTTCTCCTTTATGTCTCAAATTCTTGTGGCTTTTGTTGTTGAAAACACTATATCTTACTCAAACACTCAATCTACAAAGCCACAACACTCCCATGGATAGAACAAACGTCGAGATCATCCGATATGCACGTATTGTAACATTATAGGTTATACCGTAGACAAGTGTTATAAAATTCATAAATATCCGCCTAGTTACCATGGACGTAGTAATCAACATTCTACTCCTTCATCATCTTCCAAATAGGCAGAATCCTCCATTTCAACAATTTCCAGAACTTGTTCTTCTGTTTCAGGTGATCCTATGGGTTCTCTCAGCACTGAGTAGTGTCAAAACCTCTTGGCTATGTTGTTGACTCACTTAAACCAAAGCAGCATACTCGAAAACTAGTTGAAGCACTCCTCATATACCAAGTATATGCTCATCAGTTTCACTTTTTGAATCTAGGAGTGACAGTTGATTTTAGACCTGGGTGCCTCGAGCCACATTTGTCGATCTTGCAAATATTTCTATGATTTAAGGGTTGTTTCAGATTTCATTGCCTAATTCTTCACGAGTCAATGTTGATTTTGTGGGTGACATACATCTCAATGAACACATTACATTGACTAATGTCTTATACATTCCCACTTTTGCCTTTATGCTTATATTCATCAGTGCTTTAACTCATCAATTGCCTCTTGTTGTTAAGTTTATTGGTGATTTATGTGTTGTTCAGGACAACTCTTCTTCAACAACGATTGGCAGGGCTAGCGTTGCTCATGGATTGTATTTTTTGGACATTCATCCCTAATTAGTGGTTGCTAAGTTTGTTTCATATGTTACTTGTCCTGTTGCTACTTTTGATACTTGACATTATCGTCTAGGTCATTCTTCTGTTAAACATATGTCTTCATTTAAGGATGTGATTCATGTTGATCCTAAGACTTTTAATTTCTCTTGTTCTGTATGCCCCTCAGCCAAAAAGAAGAAAATTTCTATTGTATCACACAATCATGGTGCTATTCATATTTTTGAACTATTACATTGTGATATATGGAGACCTTATCCACATCATTCTCATGACGATTGTTGATACTTTTTAACCATTGTGGATGATCATTCTTGGTTTACCTGGACTTTTATAATGAGGAAAAAAAAAGTGAGGCTTTGGTCATTGTACCTTTTTTTTTTTTTTTACTATGGTTGAAACTCAATCTTGTGTACTCATTAAACAATTTCGGTTAGATAATGCCCTAGAGTTGGCTTACAGAATTCGTTCATTCTAAAGGTGTTCTCCATCAGTTATCATGTGTTGCTCGACCTGAACAACTGTTGTTGAGTAGAAACATCAACATTTATTGAACGTTGCTCGATCTTTATATTTTCAGTCTCGAGTCCTTATTTAGTTTTGGACTGACTTTGTTCTTATTGCTGCCTTTTTAATAAATCATACCCCTTCATCTTCATTGCAGTGGCAGATTTTTTATACTTAAGTATATGGTAAAACTGTTGATTATTCTATGTTGAGGTCTTTTGGGTGTTTGTGTTTTGCATCCACTTTATCCTCTCACAGGTCTAAACGTGATCCCCGAGCTATTCCTGTTGTGTTTGTTAGGTATCCTGTTGGTATGAAGAACTATAAGTTATATGATATTGAACATGAATTTTTATACCTTGAGATGTTGTTTTCTATGAGCATGTTTTTCTCTTTACTTCAGTTGTTGATCAAGCTCACTTGAAAATGCCTTTTGATGATGTTGTTCTACCTAAGTCCTTTGATTTTGTCGGAGTTCCTGCTACTTCCACTGACGTTATTCCAAATGATATTGTTCATAATGATGATGCAATGAGACCTAGTAGTAATGATATTATACCAAATTATATTGGGCTACCTATCTTTGAATCTACTTAAGCTCTAGACTATGTGGACGTCAGAAAGTCCTCTTAGACTACAAAACCTCCCTCCTACTTGAGGGATTATCATTATAACATGTTATTATCTCAAGATGTCCTGATCTCAAGTGTTGCCGCTTCCACTTGTACAAAGTATCTTTTACACAGTTGTTTATCTTACACTCACTTATCTAATGACTATCGGAATTTTATACTATAGACTTCTACATCATATGAGCATCAGTTTTTCCATCAGGTTTTCACATTCCCTCATTGGCAATAAGTTATGGAATGTGAGTTAACTGCTATGGAGAATAATCATACATGGTCAGTTGTTCCTCTTCTCTCCTGTCAGTACTCCATTGGATGCAAATGGATATACAAAATTAAACATCATTCTAATGGCACAATTGATCGTTACAAACCTTGGTTAGTTGCCAAAGGATACACTCAACAAGAAGGCGTTGATTACATTGAGGCTTTTTCACCTGTTGCAAAAATGATTAGTGTCAAAGTCTTACTCACTCTTGCAGTTTCTCACAACTAGCCTTTAGCACAACTTGATGTGAATAATGTATTCTTATATGGTTCTTGAAGAGGTTTATATGGGCTTGCCCCTTGGCTATAAACATACTGTTGTTGTACCTCAGGGGCAGCGCTTGGTTTGTCGGTTACATAAGTCCATATATGGTCTTAAACAGGTTTCTAGACAATGGTTTGACAAGTTCTCTAATGCCTTTTTTCTCCTCGATTTTATACAGTCGAAATGTGATTATTCTCTCTTTATCCGAGGATCTGGTGCCATTTGTACGACCTTGCTTATTTACTTGATGATATTGTACTAACAAGTGCTTCTATTGACATTATTAATGGCTTTAAAGTTCATTTGAATTCTGCTTTGAAGTTGTAGGATTTAAGGGATCTTCGTTACTTTTTGGGACTTGAACTTGCACATTCTTCTTAAGGTATTTTTTTGTCTCAACGAAATTATGTTCTGCAGCTTCATAAAGATACTAGTCTTTTGGTTTGTAAGCCTTTAAACTATCCCATGGATCCTAATTTGCAATTTTTTCTTGGTGATGGTCCTTTGTTACAAGATCCAACTATTTATCATTGTTTGATTAGCAAGCTTTTATATCTCATTATCTCTAGGCCTCATATTGTATTTGTAGTTCATAAGCTTAGTCAATATGTTTCTCAGCCTCATCAATGTCGTCTTGATGTTACTCATCATCTTCTTTGATATTTAAAGGGTTCTCCAGGTCAGGGAATTCTTCTTCTTCTTTGTACTGACTTTCAGCTCAAGGCCTACTCAGATTCTGAGTGGGCTTCTTGTGTGGATTCTCGTAAGTCCGCAACTGGTTTTTATATGTTCATGAGTGATTCCCTTATCTCTTGGAAGGCTAAGAAACCTACGAATGTCCCTCGATCTTCAGCTGAAGCTGAATACAGGGCCTTTGCTACTACTACTTGTGAAATTATTTGGATCTCTCAATTACTTGCTGAGTTACAAGTTCCTTTAACTCCTCCTATTTTCATCTTTTGTGATAATCAAGCTGCTCTTCATATCGCCCCTAACCCTATGTTTCATGAAAGAACAAAGCATATCAAATTAGATTGTCATTTTGTTTAAGAAAATGTTGTTAAAGGAATTGTCGAGCTTCTTCCTATATGGTCTCATCAGCAACTTGTAAATATTTTCAGCAAAGCTCTTTCATCTAAAGTTTTTGTTCCTTTATTATCCAAGATGGGTGTGCTTAACATTCACTTGCCATCTTGAGGGGGAATATTAAGGGTAATCTTATAAATTCACATAAGGGAGTCTTGTAAATTCACTTGAAGGTGGTTTTGTAATTTTCTTTTATTTGTTTAGTAATTGGCTAACCAATGAATGACAAATTCAGATTTTTTATTGGCCCCAAAGAAAACAACCACTGAAGCAAGGAATCTTCCTTTTTAATTGTTTCCCCTTTTCTTATGACTTAAGGTTAGTCACTGTTTAGTCCTTTCGTTTTCAAAGGTAACAAAAAATTGAATTGAGTTTTTTCTAGTTTTGAAGTTTCAAGAAGGATATGTTTGGTCCAAAAATAAAGTTGGAATTTGATTTCAAACATAATTGATTTTAAATTTTCAAATTAGTTTTTTTTTTCTTTTAGAATATGTGGGGTTATATATCGAAAATTTGACCTTAGATTAATAATATATGTTTGATACTAGTTGAATTAGGTTCATTTTGACAAATTTAAAATCAAGTTTTAAATGGCCGCTCTTTACTATAACCATATAAAATAAGGTCAACAAGAAAATTACTATATTTAAATAGTAGTGTTTGAAAAATGACTAAAATAATATTTTCTTACAAAAGTGAGTAAATGTACATTTTAATAGGGTTTATTATCAATATATTATCATGATGAAAATACCCCAACTAATATTCTTCCATTTTTTTCCAACTATCTCCTATGCCTATAATTAAGAATGATAGACAAAATAAATCTAAAATCTAAACAAATATAAAACAAATTTTTTTAGAAAAACAAAATCTAAATTTTCCCAACTACCTCTTAAATAATTAAAATTTGAGACCAAACTCACCATCTCAAAACTTATCGCAGAATCACTATCAAAACGTATATATGCATAAATACCTATCATAACCATGCTTATCTAAATGTGGAGTTTTATGTATATATATAGAAAATTTATGTAACCCATTGGTTCGAGACCCTATCCATCTGCATCAGGTCAATGTTCATTCAATCTGAAACACTCATTTCCATTCGATATACTAAGATTTACAGCTCCCCTAGCTACTCACTGCATCCCTAGTGAAAACAAAAGGTATCAATTTTAATTTAATAAGATGGTACCTTCCTATTCTTTGAGAATCCAACCGATACCTCATTTTTCTTTTAAAGAAAATATCAATTATTTAGTTACAACCAATACCTTCTTTTTTAAAATAATAATAATAATAAAGGTATACATAGAAATGATATCTTCACTCTCTCCCCTAAAAATCAGTTAGAGTTGTTTAGCTCACCAACATGAGTTGAGTTGAGTTGAGTTGGTATAATATATCAATCAATGTTTAGCTCACAAACTTTAAATGGTGGTGGAGTCAAGTTAGTATATTTTACCAACTCACCCCAACTCTCCCTTCTTCCAATGTTTTCAATTGCACTACCCATCAGTCACTGTCGACGACTATCGTTACAAGACTCAAAGAACCAACTTCGGGCTCCGACTACTATCTCTGACAACAACTCCGACGACTGATTTCGGGCTCCAACTACTATCTCTGACGCTCGATTTCGGGCTCCAGCAACCACTTCCAATGACAACTACGGTGACCAACTCAACACCACCTTCACGCGACCAATTCTAGCGACCAATGTTGGGTTCCGACAACCACCTTTGACAATCAACTCCGATGACCAACTCCGAAAACCACCTTCCTAGGCTTCGACAACACCTCCAACTACAAACTTCGATGATCAACTTTAATGACCACCTTCGAGCGAGCAACTCTGATAACCACTTCCGATGACAACTTTGGCAATCAACTTCGACAACCACATTCATACACTACTACAAAAACAATGTTTCTTGACGTTTATTAAATGTCAAGTGTCACTTTTCTCAACATTTTCTTGACATTTTAAAAAACGTCAAGGAATCTATTGGCAAGAATGTCGATGTTCTCGATTAGGAAAAAAACGTCGAGAACAATGATACTTGATATTTTTGAAATGTCAAGAATATTGACGTTCTTGACAAATAAAAATGTCAAGAATATTTTCACTTGGTATGTGAAAAATGTCAAGATATACTTTACTTGATACTAAAAAAAGTCAGGAATATATGTTCTTGACAAGAATAAAATGTCAAGTATGTTTGTGATTTTTTTAAAAAAAAAAAAAAAAATTAATATGGAAGTTTACTTCTAAATTGTTTGTGTATTTTAATCCAACAATCACATATGATATATTATGACAAATATCCATCAAAACAAATAAACAATCAAACATATTTTCAATATTATGAACTAAAATTTTCCCCAAAATGACAAAAGATAACATTCTTCAACATTGTCATTATAAAACTCTATAACTCCATGAAGGATTTTCTAAGTTAACTAGAAGAATATGAACAGAATCATATGGACACTTCCAAAAGAATACAAGGAACATAATTCTAACAGTCAATCAAATATGAACAGTTTAAAAAATTACATTTCCAAAACTTCTATCAAAACTATCCATCTACCCCATATCTAACAAATGCAAAACACAAAAGGTCCTATTATCTTTCTAACTTACAAATTAATTAAACAAGATGAAACCCATGTCATCATTAGACTCCTAGTGGACTCTTCCCTTTTCTTCTCAACAACTGTTACAATAGATACAACCATAGTAACAACAAACTTGCTCAAATCCTGTACTAAGAATAAGAGAAGCAATTGGTTATTTGTCCCAAAGCAAACTTAGGAAAATGTGGGTGGTAACATACCTCAAGATACTAGTATCTAAAATGGATTTCATGGATAGAAGTAGATAATTCAATCACTTTTAAGTGAGAATAGAAGTAGATAATGCTAATTGCTAACAAGACTCCTGGTATCTAAAGTGGATTTCATCTTATGGCCTTTGGTTACAAGATACGTAGATAATTATATGTTGACAAAATGCATAAACATATAAAAAATAAATAAATCAACTTCTGTACTTTATTTATTTGAGACTACGACGACTATCATAATTACAGCATAGTCAAACACCCTATCACCTTGTCTAATCAAACACTTTAGAATAAAATAGGAATGGTAAAAAGAATTATACTCACCTACGAGACCATACAAAATTTCAATGGAGACTATATAAAATTTCAAGCAAGACCTTGAACAATTTCTAGATCCCATTCGAAAATTTGAGTTATCCTCAACCTCACCAAGCTTGTTTCTTTTGTTCTAAAATGATAATTAAGAGGAAAACTCACCAATGGCTTGAAAGCTTGTTCCTCTTCAAATCAGACCTAATAATCTACACTCAATCTCTTTAAATCCCAACAAGATCACGACTTAAAATCAAAAGAAGTGAGTAGGAGTGAAAAAACCCATCTCCAATCTATTAGGGTTAATGCCCTAAACTCTCGTTGGGTCCTCTAGTTGGTAAACACATATATTGAACAAACGCTTGTGATGTAATAATATGAGATATTTTCTTCACTGTTATTTATGAAAATGAGATGTTTTATTTGCATTTACCACAAATTAATAAATTAAGATCCCTAGTTGTCGTTGTAACTTAAGTATTTATGTGGAGACATACAGATGGATCGTGCCTTAAATAATAACCAAAATGGTCTGTAGTATATGCATATAGGAGGGAAACCTTATCCTGGTGACACTACGAATGTGACCCGCTTTGTAGATAGTTACAAGTATTGTGACATGCTACAGATGGTTTGATTCTGATCATTCATGTGGAGACATGCGAGCGGAGGTGTCCTATATAAAGGAGTTTGTATAAGACCGGACCACGAAGTGTTTAGTCTCGTTATATGACGTCGTTTATGACAGAGACTTCACTTCACTAGGATGACTATAGGTAACATAACCTTAATTCTGAGTGAGTTGGGAATACCTGCCTTTGAGGGCGATCCTTTGATTTGCATGAATGTGAGTGGCCAGATCGCCGACTCAAACCTACCACTTTGGGAATTCGTCTGATTGGGGGAGTTGTGAACTCAGCTACACAAGTAGGGATAAGTAGATAGATTGCTCTCGTAAGGGCTGATTCCGGGGCTTGAATGATGTGGTATCACACACCTTCTCAAGGCCCAAGAGGTGTACACTCATAGTAGGACTATGATGTATTGTTCATTAGAGGGATCTGTGGTACTTAAAGAGTTAGATGTAACTACAGAAGTAAAATGGTAAATTGGCCTAACTATACTTAAGAGTATCTATAAAGGGTTATCGTACTGTTGACTGGTTATATCCGATAGACATATAAATATATCTGTGGTGAGAAGAGTACAGCTGTCGATCTTTAGTGGAGTGCCCGACAGTTAAAGGGTGGTGGTTCTCGTGACTAAAGAGTTTAGTCAGCTATTCACGTACCGTAGGAGCTTCAAACTATAGGTTCATTAGGTCCCCTTAGTAGCTCAATGGATTCAAGTTGAGAATCAGTTTTTGGGTCAGTTTGAAGTGCTCAAATTGACAAGAGGGAGTTTGATTATATATGATATGATTAAACTGGTTCAATTATATATGATATAGTTGACATGATGTATGAGATACATTAATTGGAGAAATTTGATGTAAATATGATTTATATCAAGTAAAGGAGAAAATGATTATGGTTTAAATGTTGCATATGATGTGATATTAAAACTATATGTTATAAATATAATATGATAAGTTAGTTATTATATTTATTTATAATTAAAACATTTATGAGATAATTGTTGGTGGTTTCTCCTTAACCATGCGTGAAAGTGAGAGGTTTTATTCAGTTTTCATAACTGAAGGATAAAATGAAAAATGTTTTCATTTTTTATTGAATAGCTGCATTCGAGTACACTGCCTATCATTTAGCTCACAAGAGATTACACGACAGCTTCAAGTGTAACATCACAAGTTTTTCATTTTTCAAATTTTGTATTTTCGTAAAATTCGAGGACAATTTTGTTAATTTCAAAGTTCAGTTTTGTTTAAAGGGGAGATATGGATTTATGTCACATTAATTTAATTTTAAGTTAATGTCGAGAATTTAAATTTATATTGTAGAAATTAATTTGATTTTGATTTTGGAATTTGAAGAAAAAAGGGGAAGAGTTTTAAGAATATATATTTAGATATATTTGTGTAATATGGGAAAGGTTAAAAGAAAATTGAAATAAAATATAATCGAATAAAATAAAATAATATTTTATTTTATTTCTTTCATTAAAATAACCTTTTTCTTTTAAAAAGGAAAAAAAAAACTCTTTTCTCTCCCTTCTTCTTCTTCTTCTTCCTCCCCCCAACGTGAAGACCCTCTCTATGCGCCATAGCAGCCGCTGGGCATCTCCTCTCCAACCGGCATCGCACGTCTGACCGCCATCAGTTCGTCGGTCATTCGTCTGTGGGCCATCGTTCGGCAGGTCAGCTCGATCTCGTCAACAAGTAAAGATCGTCCAAATCTTCTCTGTCGCACGCCAATCTCGCCCAGCTGGTCAGATTCGCATCTGCAAGCTGCCATTAATCGTCTGGCTGCTTCGTTCGTGGGTCGTCGCGCCATCAGCCAAGGTCTAAAGCCGAATGACCCAGCCAAGCCGTCGAAACTTTCGCCGTGAGTCGTTCCTCCGCCCTGTTCCGTCGAGAGTCGTTCGTCCACTCGATCCTGCACGCCTTTGCCGTCAATTCAGCATCATCGCCGTCGATTTCAATAAGATTTTGTAAGTGTGTGGGTTTTCCTTTGAAAGCTAATCAAATTGTTGGTTCCGTTTAATGCTTACCCATTATGTTTGGACCATAGATTCGAGCTTTGGAAGAATTTTAAGGTCAAAGTATGTTGTCCGGCAGTACAAAGGATTGATTTTGTTACAGTTGGTTAGCCAACAGAATTGGGTTTTTAAAATTTATTTTGGACAAAGCCACAATTACGGTGTTACTTCAAGGTCTTGCTTGGAAAGAAGAAGATAAACTTGCTTGGGTTTATATAGATTTAATTTGAGGTAAGTAATCTTACCACTGGAACTGCCCACGGGCCAGGCTTTAGTTGTATGCTAGCATGATGGGTGTATGTTATGGTAAAATAGCATGTTGATTGATAGTATGACTTGAATCAAAATATGTTTTGGCACAAGTTCTGATTTGTTTACATATACACTTAGGCACTTGATTGTTAGTATGAGGTGGTATGTGTTTCCATATGTTGGTATCTGATCTGCTGATGTTGAGGCATACTTGTATGTTGTGAAACTATAATATTAAGGTATATATGAATGTTGTAGAATATGTAGTTGAGGATTATGTGTATGTGGTAAAGCCATGGTATCGAGGATTACATGTATGTCATAGATTCGTACGATGTTGATTTTTGAATGTTGAGACTGTGTGAATGTCCTCACTAATTAGTTAGATGCTCACCAGTTTGTGTTTCCTTCGGGATTCACCAGTTTGTGTTTCCTTCGGGATTCACCAGTTTTGTGTTTTCTTCGGATTCACCAGTTTGTGTTTCCTTCAGGATTCACCAGTTTTGTGTTTTCTTCGGGATTCACCAGTTTATGTTTCCTTCGGGATTCACTAGTTTGTGTCTCCTTCGAGATTCACCAGTTTGTGTCTCCTATGGGATTCACCGAAGAATGTGGGCATACTTAACTACAATAGGATAGGACTCAGTCTCTTATCTGTTTCATGTGTGTATATGTGCCATAGGTGGGTATCTAGAGGACATAGATGCCTAGCCTGACCCCAGTGTTGGGGTTACTTACTGAGTATTTCATGCTCATTCTTTCTTATGTTGATATTTCAGGTAAGGGTAGAGATGCACCGGTGATGGCGCAGTGGAATTCGTGATCGTGCCACTGGGACTAGTTTTTACGCTTCCGCATCATGAAATTTAGAGTCCTTATTTTTCTCTTAATGTTTAGTTTTATATTTGAAACTTATTAGGAAGGATTTTTTTTTTATACTTTTAATAGTCTTTACGAATCATGAGTACCCTATTATTGTTTTAACAATTGTATTTAATAAATGGTTTTTGAACTTCTCTTGTCTATTTAGCATTTATTTCAACATAACTAAGTGTCGTTTCAAATCCTATGCATGCATTTATTTTAGTAACGGCCTAACCTAAGTCCTAGGGGGTCGGGTCGTTACAGTTGGTATTAGAGCCCATGTTTTGGGTTCTATAGACTGACTTACTATGTAAGTCTAGATTGTCCCTATGGCCCATGAATGG
This sequence comes from Benincasa hispida, assembly GCF_009727055.1. Classification (NCBI taxonomy): domain Eukaryota; kingdom Viridiplantae; phylum Streptophyta; class Magnoliopsida; order Cucurbitales; family Cucurbitaceae; genus Benincasa; species Benincasa hispida. The sequence continues at coordinate 20,105,542 of NC_052356.1, forward strand.
ATTCCTTGTCATCGCCAGGTATGTCCTATCAATTACAAGTTTTATGATAGTTGTGCATTCAAATATTTGTTTAGCTTAAATGCACCAGTTATGTTCTAATGTTAGGATAGTGACTCGTTAGAAGTTATTATAAGAGGATTATCAGGTACAACACTACAAAAGGAGGAAAATAAAATAAAATAAATTATGAGGTCACTTGGGACTAGGTTATCTCATGGGAATTATATTAGAAACGAACAAATACATATACCTCAGTTCAGAGATCTTAAAGATTGATGAAACTATGTAAAGTTATGACAGTTTAGAAATAAAGGTATGTATATGTTTAAGCCCAGGAATAAAATTGTCTTGACAAGAATTCATTAAGGACTAATGTTATGTTTTGTGGTGCAAGTAGAGACAGTATAAATAAATTCCTTCACATGGAACATTCTCGAAAATAAGGTTAAAAATTGTTTTATGGATATGAAGGACAAGAAGAAGAGACGATGGATTTATTAAAGGTTTTAAGATATTAAAACCCAATATTTTGAGAAGAAATTTAGAAAGGATTCATAAGTCATAATCACTTGGATAATACTACGACTTGATGAAGTAGATAAAGTATATGTGATGATATGAAGAATTATTTTGGAATATTTAGCTAAGTTGATGTCATTAAAGGAAGCTAAAATAGTTGGACATGACCTTGGACTTAAAAGGGATAAAGTAAGGTGTTATTTGTTTAGGTTGAAGGATTATTCTAGTATACCTAGACGAAAACCAGAACCTTATTGTGATGAGGAAATCCAAGTTAGGCAAATTTGAAGAAACAAAAGTCTTTTGGAGTTTAAAAGTATGCAAATTGGCAAAGAAGAATTCTACAAGATAGAAATTCTTAGTGAGAGAGATAAGATTTATGGAGGAGTTAAGTAAAATATAATTTAGTAAAGAGATTATGTTCCACATGGAAAGTGGGAAAAAAAAAAAGAGGTGTCTTGAATTTAGTGGTTTTATCAGAGATAAGTGTGAATGAGAGAAAAGTATCCAAGAAAGTTTACTCTCTTGGAAAGAGAGAAATTTAATGTGTTCGAAACTCCTAGTTAAGTATGGTTTGAAAGCTTGATAAGAGGGATTACAAGGTATTTGTTTTGGTGTAAAAGAAGAATACCTCATTATCATGTGGAACTTTAGGACAATATGTGTTAGATGGAAAGCTAGCTTATGTAGGTGATTGGTATGGAACACAAGAATCTGTTACCGAAACAGAAGGTTGGAAGGGATAAGTTAAAATGGAGTTACTAGTAACAGTAGATGTTCGAGAACTATTGATATAGTATGTTGAGGCTTCATTAGTTAAGACGTAAAACATTGAGGGCATTAGTAAGATTTAAGGGATTTGGACTTTGTGTGAAAATGTTGGAAACATGAACTAGCAAGACCATCAATTTGATTAAAAAATGAACTTAATCCAGCTCGAGGTAGAAAAAAGTGGTAGATGCACAAAAGTAAGTAAGTTGGATCTTCCAATATCACCATTGGCATAAGGGATAGACTTGTAATAAAGTTGAGTTGATAACAAGAAGTTGCTATAGGTGGGTTTGGAGCGATACAGGATAGTATGTTTTCTCTTGCATGGGCAATGAGTTAACTAGCTCTAGGGAGTACGAGTAAATCAAGCTATGACTTATGAATCAAGAAGGTTTTATCGTAAAAAAATCGACTTCAGGAATCAATTATGGTTATTACGAGGTTATGAAAATGTGTTGTCAATTGACTGGCATTTTAGCATCTAGGGACTTCAAAACCTCATTTTCAGAGGGAATTTTAGACTCATCTACAACAGGGTCTAAGTAATGATATGTGATTCTTTTAAAGCTAAAGAATAATATGAGGATTGGCTCAAGCCAGTTTTATAGCCCATGATAGTATAGAGCCTTATGACGAGTTTCTCATGAATGTGAGGCTTAATTAGATAGAGTTATTCTTAGACATGTAGACCCTAAGAAAGACATCATAGTCAGTGCTTCTAGAGTAGAAGCAGTTTTTAGTTGACCAGATTTTTTCTGGTACGTATCTTCAGATGACGCATTATATCGTATGACCAGTTTCTCCACTACACCTATGAAGTTTTCCTTGTGATAGAATGGTAAGCTCAAATATTTGTTTTTAGTGGATAAGACTTTCTTAAACTCACGACAGTTTTCATAGTTCTCAGCTTGAACGTGTTAAAGTATTGTTGGTTTTCAGCATCTTAAGTTTCATAGTTATGTATGGAAGGGGTTGTCACACCTCTTTGATGCTAGTTTCAGCTATGTCAAACGACGACCCATTTTTTACATCCATTTTTGGAAGATTCTCCCAGAAGGTGTTGGATCCTCTGTTAGAATTTATTGTAACTTTTCACCCATAAACTGATGGTCAAACAAAGCGTTCAAACCAAAAATTGGAGAGTATGTTATAGGCGTGTGGGTGGATTTTTTGAGGAGTTGGGACTCTCATTTGCATCTAATAAAGTTTGCTTATATTATTAGTCATCATACTAGTATTAGCATGTCGCCATTTGAGGCCTTATATGAGAAGAGTTGCAGGTCTCCTGCATGTTAGGATGAAGTTGGTGAATGGAAGTTGCTAGGACTTGAGTTAGTGCAGACGACAAATGGGGCAATACAGCAGATCTGAGCACATATGCGAACAACTCAGAGTAGATAGAAAAGCTATGCTGACGTGAGACGTAAGGACCCGGAATTTAAGACTGGTGATAAGGTGTTCTGAGGTTTGGTAGGAAAGGGAAGCTGAGTTCGTGATGTATTGGGCCTTTCAAGATCTTGGAGCGAATTGGCCCCGTAGCTTACTGATTAACATTGCCTTCATCGCTGTCTTCAGTTCATAATGTCTGTTATGTTTCGATGTCGAGAAAGTATATGACAGATCTGTCTCATGTAGTTGATTTTGAGCCTTTGCAGTTGAATGACAACTTGAGTTAAGAGGAGAAACCTGTAAAGATTCTCGCCAGAAAGATAAAGACATTGCGTCGTAGGGAGTTTGCATTTGTAAAAGTCCTTTGATAGAATCACCAGTTTAAGAAGGCTATTTGGGAGCGAGAGGATGAAATGAGGGCCCGTACCTGGAGCTTTTTCAAGAATGAACTTTCGAGGACGAAAGTTTTTTTTAAGGAGGAAAGAATGTAACATCCCAAGTTTTTCATTTTTCAAATTCTGTATTTTCGTAAAATTCGAGGACAATTTTGTTAATTTCAAAGTTCAGTTTTGTTTAAAGGGGAGATATGGATTTATGTCACATTAATTTAATTTCTCCTATGGATTCACGAAGAATGTGGGCATACTTAACTACCAATAGGATAGGACTCAGTCTCTTATCTGTTTCATGTGTGTATATGTGCCACTAGGTGGGTATCTAGAGGACATAGATGCCTAGCCTGACCCCATTTGTTGGGTTACTTATGAGTATTTCATGCTCATCTTTCTTAGTTGATATTCTCAGGTAAGGGTAGAGTGCACCGGTGAGGCGATGGAATTCGTGATCGTGCCACTGGGATCAGTTTTTTACGCTTCCGCATCATGAAATTTTAGAGTCCTTATTTTTTCTCTTAATGTTAGTTTTATATTGAAACTTATTAGGAAGGATTTTTTTTTTATACTTTTAATTAGTTCCTTTTACGAATCAATGAGTACCCTATTATTGTTTTAACAATTGATTTAATAAATGGTTTTTTGAACTTCTCTTGTCTATTTAGCATTTATTTCAACATAACTAAGTGTCGTTCAAATCCTATGCATCATTTTTAGTAACGGCCTAACCTAAGTCCTAGAGGGTCGGGTCGTTACAGTTGGTATTAGAGCCCATGTTTTGGTTTCTATAGACTGACTACTATGTAAGTCTAGATTCCCTATGGCCCATGAATGGATTTCCTTGTCATCGCCAGGTATGTCCTATTCAATTACAAGTTTTATGATAGTTGTGCATCAAATATTTGTTTAGCTTAAATGCACCAGTTATGTTCTAATGTGTTAGGATAGTGACTCGTTAGAAGTTATTATAAGAGGATTATCAGGTAAAAACACATAAACAAAAGGAGGAAAAATAAAATAAAATAATTATGAGGGTCACTTGGGACTAGGTTATCTCATGGGAATCTATATTAGAAACGAACAAATACATATACCTCAGTTCAGAGATCTTAAAGATTGATTGAAACTATGTAAAGTTATGACAAGTTTAGAAATAAAGGTAGTTATATGTTTTAAGCCCAGGAATAAAATTGTCTTGACAAGAATTCATTTAAGGACTTTGTTATGTTTTGTGGTGCAAGTAGAGACAGTATAAATAAATTCCTTCACATGGAACATTCTCGAAAATAAGGTTAAAAATTTTTTATGGATATGAAGGCAGAAGAAGAAGAACGATGGATTTATTAAAGGTTTTAAGATATTAAAACCCAATATTTTTGAGAAAAATTTAGAAAGGATTCATAAGTCATAATCACCTTGGATAATACTACGACTTGATGAAGTAGATAAAGTATATGTGATGATATGAAGAATTATTTGGAATATTTAGCTAAGTTGATTCATTAAAGGAAGCTAAAATAGTTGGACATGACCTTGGACTTAAAAGATAAAGTAAGGTGTTATTTGTTTAGGTTGAAGGATTATCTAGTATACCTAGACGAAAAACAGAACCTTATTGTGATGAGGAAATCCAAGTTAGGTTCTTCTTCCTCCCCTCAACGTGAAGACCCTCTCTATGCGCCCTAGCAGCCACTGGCCATCTTCTCTCCAACCGACATCGCACGTCTGACCGCCATCAATTCGTCAATCATTCGTCCGTGGGCCGTCGTTCGGCAGGTCAGCTCGTTCTCGTCAGTAAGTAGCAATCGTCCAAATCTTCTCCGTCGCACGCCAATCTTGCCCAGCCGGTCAGATTCACATTCGCAAGCTGCCGTCAATCGTCTGGCTGCTTCATTCGTGGGTTGTCGTGCCATCAGCCAAGGTCTGAAGCCGAATAACCCAACTCAGCCGTCAAAACTTCCGCCGAGAGTCGTTCGTCCACTCGATCATGCACGTCGTTGCCGTCAATTCAGTGTCATCGTCGTCGATTTCAATAAGATTTTGTAAGTGTGTGGGTTTTCCTTTGAATACTAATCAAATTGTTGGTTCCGTTTAATGCTTACCCATTATGTTTGGACCATAGACTCGAGCTTTGGAGGAATTTTAAGGTCAAAGTGTGCTATCCGGCAGTACAAAGGATTGATTTTGTTGCAGTTGGTTAGCCAACAGAATTGGGTTTTTAAAATTTATTTTGGACCAAGCCACAATTACGGTGTTACTTCAAAGTCTTGCTTGGAAAGAAGAAGATAAACTTGCTTGGGTTTATTTGGATTTAATTTTGAGGTAAGTAATCTTACCACTGGAACTGCCCATGGGCCAAGCTTTAGTTGTATGCTAGCATGATGGGTGTATGTTATGGTAAATGTTAGCATGTTGATTGATAGTATGACCTGAATCAAAGTATGTTCTGGCACGAGTTCTGATTTGTTTACATATACACCTAGGCACTTGCTTGTTAGTATGAGGTGGTATGTGTTTCCATATGTTGGTATCTGATCTGCTAATGTTGAGGCATACTTGTATGTTGTAGAACTATGATGTTAAGGTATATATGAATGTTGTATAATATGTTGTTGAGGATTATATGTATGTGGTAGAGCCATGGTATCGAGGATTACATGTATGTAATAGATTCGTACAATGTTGATTTTTTAATGTTGAAACTGTGTGAATGTCCTCACTGATTAGTTAGATGCTCACCAGTTTGTGTTTCCTTCGGGATTCACCAATTTTGTGTTTTCTTCGGGATTCATTAGTTTGTGTTTCCTTCGGGATTCACCAGTTTGTGTTTCCTTCGGGATTCACCAGTTTTTTGTTTCCTTTGGGATTCACCAGTTTTGTGTTTCCTTCGGGATTCACCAGTTTTGTGTTTCCTTTGGG
>NC_052356.1:20112161-20241730 GCF_009727055.1 Benincasa hispida
TCTAAACGATCGTGTACACGTGCATTTGTCTAAACGATCGTGTAATCTTTTACTAAACGATCGCGCCTGAGCGATATTCTCTAAACGATTGTGTAAACGATCAAGCTGTTTTTCCTAAACGATCGTGTACCTGCTGACATTTACTAAACGATCAAGCACAAAGTCTATACGATAGACTCTATGCTCTCCCACTTGCTTGGTCATTGAGTTCGATCGTTGTTTCCTTTTTCCCTCTACCAAATCTAACAAAGCCCACGCCTCCTGGATTCTCACTCTGAGAATACCAAGGTTACTGAGTGGTGGTGTCCAAAGAGGTTACTTGTTCGTGGAGAAAAGTATTTGTGGAGAAGTTTGTTCATGACCAGACGATTGGGTTGGCGTTCTAAGCGACAACGAGAGGTGCTGGTCCAAGACTCCATGAGAGGGAGAGAAAGTTAGAAGAAGAGTTCTTCAAAAGGTATGTCTCTCGTCCCTTTGTTTTTATTTATGAAAACATGTCGTAATTTGTTTTGAAATGCATAACTATTTTGTATGTTTGTGAATGCTTGTAATTTTGTCACAATTAATTTGGAACGATCTTGCTTCCGCTCATGGGTTTTCTTTGATAAGAGTTCCTTCACAATCACCATACAAGCTCCTAGAAGATGAAGAACTAACAAAGCAGTGTGAACAGCTCTCTCTCCATTCTCTCAAGCTATAAGCAAAAAAAGAAAACACATAAAAATGCATAAACCTCCTTCAATCTCTAAATATAGAAAGTTTATGAGCCCAACAAACAGAATAACCATAGCCATATGAGCATATCTCAGAATATATTCTAGAAATTTTCAGCTATGAAAGTAACATTTCACCTTGAATACGAATCAACATCCTATACTTCAAAAACGTTTATAGTATGCTAACAAAACACAAAAAATGAGGAACTATCAGTTGAAATTCATAACAAAAGAAAGAAATCCACAAGCCTAGAGTTCATGACAAAGTACCATCAATTTTTTTGTAGATCGAACAGTTTTAATAGCTACAACCTCTTTAGTGGACAATCTTTTTAGAGACATATAGGGAAAGAGTAAAGAGAAATGTCAATACCATCCCGTAGTTGTGCTTGTTGTCTCATGGCTTGGAGACAAAACTTCAGTTCATTATTTTGGTTTGTAAGCCCAACTAAATCTCTCTAAATATAGAGCAATTATGGAAAAACCAAGAATTTAGTAGTAGGAAAATGAAATAGAAAATAATCATCAATACTCAAGATTTCTACCTGTAAAAATGTGAGTTGGGCAGACAGAGTAGTAGCTTCGGTTTGAAAAGTCTGAAGCTCGTGTTCCAACTCAGATATATACTACATCTTTCATTTTTTTTATCGAGCAACAGACTGATGGTTTGCCAAGATCCTAAAGTAAATTTATTTCTCAAGTTTAAAAAGCAATAAACGAAGTAATTTAAGTAAATCAGTCAATGGCATAATTAACACATACCTCTTTGCACGCTTTGAATTAGTTAAAGCAATCTTGGCAAGTTTGCCATAATTTTCATAAGTTAAGCCCCACTAAACTCACCATTACCAAACTCTAAGCTGAATGGGGTAGAATTACCATCAACTAAGTTGTTTGAAGAAAGTTTCCCCAAACGAACACTAGGTGGTGTAGGAGGAAGTTTGGGGGATGCATCACCAAACTTCAACTTAGTCATCAAACGCTCAAAGTTCATGGATTTATGTATGCCGGCGAGGAATTCAAACAAGAGTAGATGAGATCGTGGATACCTACAAGATCGTGAACATAGCGCAAAGATTGAGAGAATAAGCCGCCGAAGGTGGGTTTTTTGAGAGGGGAGGAGAAACAAAAAAATTTAGGGCCTTCGAGAGGGGAAGAAGTTGTGGAAGTGGGTTTTTCGCCTGAAATTTGTTGAAGATACTGAAGATTAGGGAGGCCATCCACGAAAAAAAAAAAAAGGGAAGAGAAAGACGGAGAAATTTAGGGTTTTGAGTTTTTTTTTATTCTTACTTTTTAATAGTCAAGAAAGGGAGGGAAAAAATGAGAGAGGAAGGAAACAAAAAAAAAAGGGGGTTTAATATAATTTATATACTTGATATTTAAAACGTGTCAAGTACAAACGTATCAAATGTCAAGTTTAGGCTAGCATGACAAAATCTGAAAAAGTTCGTGAATCTCCATTTTTTTTCATTCTTTCTTGACTTTTTCTCTAAAAATACATGTTACTTGCCATTTTTCATAAAAATGTCAAGTACTAAAATTTGTAAATGTCAAGAAATGTGTTTTTTCATATAGTGGTAGGCTTTGACAACACCTCTAACTACAAACTCCAATGAAAATCACCTTCGATGATCAACTTTGATGACCACCTTTGAGCAAGCAACTCCGAAAACCACCTCCGATGACAACTCCGACGACCAATTTCGGACTCTAGAAACCACCTCTGGTAACCCAACTCTAATGACCAATTTTGGGTTTCAACAAAATACTTCGATGGCCAACTTCGACAATCTTCATAGGCTTTGACAACCATCTTCGACTACAAACTCTGATGAAAATCACCTTCGTTGATCAACTTTGATGACCACCTTCGAGTGAACAACTACGACAACTAACTCCAATACCACCTTCATGCGACTAACTTTGAGCTCTGACTATAAACTCTGGCGAAAATCATCTTGGATAATCAACTTCGACAACCATCTTCGCGCAACCAACTCCAATAACCAACTTCGGGTTCCGAAAACCACCTTCGATGACAAACTTCGACAACCAACTCCAATATCACCTTCACGCAACTAACATCAAGCTTCGACAACCACCTCCGACTACAAACTCCAATAAAAGTCATCTTTGATGATTAACTTTGACAACTATTTTCGACTATTATAAGACCGACTGTTAAAGTATGTTGTAAGGTTGTTGGTTATATAAATAATATTATTTTATCTACATTAAGTATAATACTTATATGTAGAAATTTGTAAAATATATTTTTATTCAATTGAATTCATATATTAAATGAGTGCTAGTAATATTTGAAAAAGTATGTATTTAGTTGAAAAGTATGTAATATAGAACAAAAAAAAAACCATAAAATGGATATTTCTTTCCTAGAACATTTTATGGCAAGAAAAAATGAAAATTTGAGATTTGTTTTCTGATGATTCTCCAAATTTGGAAGGACTGAAAGTGGAATTGTTAAAGAAATGTGATAGCATTTCATTGCTGGCTAAAATGATGAGGGATGTTCAATTAAAAAAAATTAATTACAGAGTATAAAACAGAGCAACAATAGGAAAAAAAGATGTTGATGATTGTGAAATTCATGGAGAAAAATTAGGAATCAAATGTTTTGATTTCTTTGTTGTTTCCCATTTCATTTAACTATATTTTTACAGAAAATATAGTAGGTTAATTTTTGTGCATTACCCAAAAAGAAAGAAAGAAAAACTTCAAAAAAAAAATTACAATCCATATTTTTTATTCAACACAAAGACGAGTGGAATTATTGAATAAAAAATTTTCAAAACAAAAAAAAACTATCATAAAACGGATTATTTATAGTTCAAAAAACTGTACCATATACACCAGAAATATGAACTCAACTCTACACCCAAAACACAAACATGTGAACTCAAACCAAATAACTCTGCATCCCAAATACACAAACATATGAACTCTCCAAATATATGAACTCCACAGACATATGAACTCCATATATCATATCTGTCCCAAATAGTCTTTTAGATATTTGTGCAAAGATAGTTTAAACTTGAATACATACTTTTGTATGTACTTTATAGTCATAATATTAAATTTATGTCGACATGTCGATATTTTCATGTTTCTATAGGTTTGATATCGACACAAGGGGTGAATCGATAATTCCATTGTAATACAGAAAAATTTATGAAACATAAAAATAAGCAACAAAATGTTATTAACGTAAATATAATATAAATAATAGATATGTTAACTTATTTAAAAATTGTAAGATATTTGTTTACTAATTTAAATTTTATTTTTTGATTTTTTGATTTTTATAATTTTTCAAGCAATAACCATTAAAATCGATATTTTATCGATAATTTCATCAAATTTTACGTAAAATTAAGACTAAACCTTGTTTATAGCTATTCTTTAATGGTTGAGTAAAGATGAGAAGTTTTAAATTACAAGTTGGATATCGACGTCCATAAAAGACTGTCATGTGTATCCTCGAAGAGCTAGAAAACACTTTCTTTACTATTTTCCTTTATTTATTTATTTTTTTAATCTCAGCTTTCTTAATACGGTAAAGTGTAACACAATGAATCAAACAAGAAATGCATCTCATTGTCACTTTTTGATCTCTAAGTTTTTATATAGTTTATAGGTTTCAAATGTTATATAGGTTCAATCCCTAATTTTGAATTTGATTTTAATTTAATTTCTACAGTTTGAGTTTTTTTTAACAATATTAAATTTTAAAATTAAAATTGTAATATTTTAAAACTTTAAGATTATTGGACTAAAAGTATGAAAATTAAACCTAAAACTTAAGACACAAAAAGTAATTTTTCCAAAAAAATATATTGTCAATTTTTTAAAAAAAAATTATTATCAACATAAATATAATTCAATGATTAAAATCGTATGATCAACTATTCTCATCTCTCACCCTACTTTTTGAACTATAATAGACCAAACAAAATGTTGGCAACATGGGTAAGAACACGGATATTTAATAAATTTTGGACACATAAAAACCAAAATGGAAGTTATACATTAAAATTGCTAAAACCATACGAAAACAAATTTAAAAATTAGGGCTTTTCCTCTTATTCTTTCTCTGTATATACATCTCTACTATATTAAAGGGGACAAAATGGGGAGAATCTTTTAACTCCTTATTTTAACCTTACTTTCTTTTAGAACTCCCATTTTACCATTTTCTCTTAATTTTATTTCTCTTCATGTAAAGTTTGCTCTTCATTTAACTTTTTTTTCTAGATAATCTCATACCCTTTTATGTTAAAACCTTTCAAGTATAAACGAAGTTTTAACACAGCGACAACTTTTTATGAATAAGAAGTTTCATAAAATTATTTTATTTTACTGTGACTTTTTCGCTAAAAGTTATTGAATCCCAAAAAAAAAATATTTAAGATTTCTGAAAGGTTAGTAGCTTTTAACTTAGATTCATAATTTTATTGCAATTTTAGTTTTTCCATATTCATTCTAAGGTATTTTGATAATCGAAGATGTCTACAATCGTATGAGAACTGTGGTCAAATTTTACTGAAGTAAATGGTGGGGAATGAAATTTGCTTTAGAAAGAAAAATTTTGATTCTTTTTTTAAATTGGGAGAATTTGTTGTAATTGAGGATTTTCGTGGATTTATATATATATATATATATTTGCAAACGTAAATGGTAAACAAAGCACTCCAAATCATGTTCTAAATATTAGGTTAGGCTGGAGTTTTAATTTAATTAATTTTACGAAAGAAAATGACGGAGAATGAAGTTTGTTTTAAAGGTGAATTTGGATTTGTGTGGAGTTTTTTTTTTTTTTTTTTTTTTTTTTTTTTTTTTTTTTAAATGGTGAACAAATCACTTCAAAATTGTGTTATAAAGATTAAGTTAGGTTGAGGTTTTGATTTGATTGATTTTTATTTATAGAAAATGTAGACTTTTAATAATATTGTTTGATTTTTAGATTAAATGTTAATATTTTTGTTTAAATCTTTGATATATCTTTTAAGGGGTCGTTTGGACCGCAGATATTGTTCATAGGTATAGATATTAAATATATGGAATTTGAACCTCTGGGTTTTAAATGCCGGAGATAATTAAAGTTTGTGTTTGGATGTGCAGGATAATTAATATCTGAAAACCAAATATTTGTATTCAATCCAATAATTTGTATATAGAAACAAAAAGGAAATAATTACTTAATTAAATGCAAGAGGTCAATTAAACTTAACATTAATTAATTTATTGTTATGTCAATTAATTATTTAATTAATACAATAAAAAATAAATAAATACTTTTTAATTTAACATAATTAAACTAATTACTAAAAATAATTAAATTAATTAAAATATCGATAATAAAAAACAATAATTTATATTAAATAGTTGAAATAGCATAAAATATTAATGATAAATATATTAGTTAAAATTTATTAATATATTTATATTCAATAATTAACTAAAATTAATAATAATGAGTAGTAGAATTATTTGAAATAAACAGAGATATTAAATGTTAATCTGAAATCCTAGGTTAGACAAGTTTTTTCTTTCATACCTTGATTTTTCTTTTCTATTCATTCATCATAATAATTTTTAGATTTTTATTTCTATTTTGTATCTTCATTGTAGATGTATGTACTCCTCATTGATGTTTATGTAATCCTCAAAGTTGTTGCTCTGTTTATGCAAGAGGTACCATCGGTTTTTCTTTCCATTTATATACATAAAAGATATGTAAACTTCCTCAAAATAATAATAACCAATGATCCTACATTTTTTCTACTTTTTCATCGTTCATTTTCTTTTGTAATTTTCGGTATATTATTGAGCAATAATCTCAATAAAAAAAAAATATAAATGCTTAATTATTGGTTGAATTCAAATTAGAGACTTTACTTTCAATAATGAGTTCAAGTTAAAGGTTTTATCTCTATTCATATGTTTATTGTTATTTTTTTTAATTACAATTTTGAATAAGTTTATTTTGAAGTGATATTGATATTGAAAATAGAAGAGAAAGTTGGTTGAGAGAAGGGAGAAAATCATGGGATGGAGAAAAAATAGAGAGAAAATAAGGGAATGAGAGATACTTTGAGAGATTTGAGAAAATTAAAAAATGGTGAAAAATAGATGGAGAATTTGATAAAAGTAAAGAGTTTAAAAATTCATTTAATTGTATTCCTAATTTTATAAGTACAATCAATCATTTATCCCTCTTCCTTCTCCCATCTTCATAATCTCAAAATTTTAAGGTATTTATTTATGGCTATAGATATAAAAACATTTGAAAAGATAAGGGAAGAAAAGATACATGGAGAAGTTGAGAAAATTGGGGATACTTGGTAAGAAAAGAATTTAGTCTTAATTTTAAATTCAATCTTATTTTTAAAAGCATATTAACTATCATTTTTTGCATTTTTCAAAACTATTAGGTACGTAAATGAACTTTTTAAATTCTCTTTAAATTTTCAAAACAAATTAACTTTATAATTTTATTAATTTTTAAGTGCATTGTGTTTCTTGAAAATTATAACTGATAATAAAAAATTGTTATTATCCTATAAAGTCATAATCAATAAAAAATAAACAATTTTTTTTAAAAATAAGATAAAAAAGAAGATTTATTTTAAAAATAATAAAATTATAGTTTTTTTAGACGGTAAATATTTACATTAATGTCAAAATTATAATTTTGTAAATAGAAAAAATAGTTTGAAGTTTTACTTTATAAAAAAGGTTACAAAACTAAAATAAAACTATATAATATTTATTTGTTTCATGCTAAGGCTTATTATTATTTTTTTACATAATTAGAATTAAATTTTAAGATTTATTTCTTGATTATTAGGTCTAAAATTAGTCTTAGTAATTTTTCAAAAATCTTAATAATAATTCTCACGGTTAAATTACTATATATTTTTTTCCCCCAAAAACTAATATATTAATGTCCTTTTATTATAAAATTTGAAACATATTTAAATTGTTTCATTTGAAATTATTATTACTATTTAACTATTAAAAAAACGTTAAAAAAAACCTTAAAATATTTTTCCTTTCCACAACTAGCACACTTTTTGAAAAATCGTTCACATAGTTTTTTTCGACAGAGACCCACATCTAAGATTTTTTCGTCACACTTTTTAGAAACTTCTTAAGATTATTTTTGATAATATCCTAAAAAGAACTCATATGATATGAATTTCAAAACCAAATTTTAGACATAGAAAATGAAATGAAACTCAAATTATAAATATAAGAATGACTAAATTATATAAAAAAAAAAATACACACACTTTGTGTCAAAAATACCCATAAACTTTCAAAAGTTTAAAAAATATCCTTAATTTTAAAAAAGAGTTGAAAAATACTTTTATTGTTAGTCTCGGATGAAAACCATTAAAGTTTTGTTTAAAAAATACCCCTGAACTTTCAAAAGTTTCAAGTTTCGAAAATACTTTTAACTTAAAAAAAGTTCAAAAATACCTTCACTATCAGTACATAAACATAAATCATTAATACATCATTGCAAAAATAAATTTAAAAATAAAGAAAAGTTTAAAAATGCTCGTTCTCATAATATGATGATCAATTTGTTTGAAGTTATCTTATGTTAAAACATAACCAATTTTACAACAAATTATATACATATCTTATTTTTTTTCTTCATATAAATACCGTCATTTTTTCTTAATTATTCAATTCTTAGTTTACACCAATTTTCTTAGCAACCAAAATAAAAATAAAATGCCAAAAAAACCCGATCAAATTCTAAAATCAAAATCTCCCTTAGAACATACTAAAATGATAAATAGTCAAATAAAGAATGTTATTGGCTATTAACATATAGTTAAACAGGGTATTGAAGAAGGGATGAGAGAAAAAAAATGGAAAATAGAAAAACGATAATGACGGTGTATTCATATGACAGTTAAGGTATTTTTTAATTTTTTTTTAAAGTTTAAAGACATTTTTGAAACTTTTGAAAGTTCAGGAGTATTTCTGATTTAAAAAGAAAATAACAATTTTCATACAAAACTAACCGTAATGTATTTTTGAAAATTTTGAAAGTTCAAGGATATATTTTTGACACAATACACAGTTAGAAGTATTTTGTATAATTTAACCTATAACAACTAAAAACAAACTAAGGTTTCATTTGGTAACCATTTTGTTTTTTGTTTTTATTTTTTAAAATTAAGCCTATGGCACTACTCCCACCTCCAAATTTCTTCCCGTGTTATCTATTCTTCACAAATTGTTAAAAAAATCAAGCCAAATTTTGAAAATTAAAAAAAAAAAAGTAGCTTTCAAAAAGTTGTTTTGATTTTTGAAATTTGGTTCAGAATTCAACCACTATACTTAAGAAAGATGCAAATCGTTATAAGAAATGTGAATGAAATATGTTTAATTTTAAAGTACGTTTGGTAACTATTTTGTTTTTTAAAATCAAGCTTATTTCGTCCACAATTCTTAAAGTGATAATTTGCAACTTTCAAATACAATGGTTGAATTCTTTACCAAATTTAAAAAACAAAAACAACTTTTTAAAAATCATTTTTTTTAGTTCTCAAAATTTGGCTTGATTTTCTTGTTGAAAAATAGATAATAAATAAGAAAATTTAAAGGTGGTAGTAGTATTCAGAGACTTAATTTAAAAAAAAAAAGATAAAATAGTTATCAAACAAAACCTAAATGATTACTAAAGACCTTAAACATGGCAACATTTCCATTAATATTTTAACATAAACCAAAGTCTAACATCTACATAAAATTAAATCAGAAGCAACAAAACGAAGGGCAGAGCAAAGGAGCGATCTGAAGGGCTGAAAATTGAAAGTGGATGGGTGGCAACATCCAACGGCCAATACTGGCCTCGGCCAACACAAACAAAAAAAGTTTGGACCCATCTTCTTCTTCAAATCAAAGGTGCAAAAGCAAGTAAAAATCCAAATTCATTTTACATTTCAACTACGCTCCAAAAAAACTCGAAACAATTTGTAGCGGCAAAAATAAGGACCAACCCATCCTCCGCCATCCTCCACACACAACTGTAGAACAACACGATGCCTCGCACAGGCTTCATCGGCTCCTTATCGACGCCCAAGGTCGATGTCGTCATCGACATGGGTAACCCCTTTCTCAATCTCACCGTCGATGGCTTCTTGAAGATCGGATCCGTATGTATTTCTGATTTTTTTTCTTGCTGTTTTTCCTTTCTTACGGCTAAATTCGAAATGGGTTCTCTTCTTTTGCTTCTTTTTAGGTCGCTGCTACTCGAGCGGCTGCTGAGGATGCATATCATGTCGTTAGAAAAGGTTTTCTTCCTCGCGAATTTGATTTCAGTTTCTCCATTTCTTCACTGATTTTATGGCGTTGATTTTGATTCTGCAGGAACGATTTCTACTCACAATTTTGAAAACACGGTTAGTATCTTTTGCTTCAGACTCAAGTTGTGGAGTCTGCTAGTTTGTGGCCTTTGATTGCTGAAATTTTCGTTTTGAGAATGTTTAGTCAGGAAAGAGATTTTTAATAAGTAGAGTATATATTTACCTCCATTTTTCTCTCTGTTGTGGTTGTTTAGAAATCTCAATACTAGTGTAATGCCCGAGTTCTTTCATCCGAATGAGAAAGATTCCAATGATATGTGGTTAAAAAGACTTAAAAAAGGATATGTGGTTAAAAAGACTTAAAAGAAGTGATAGCTACTACCGGTGTACCATCCATTTTGGTTGCTCGGTCATAAAAACTCCAAAGCTAAGCATGTTTAGTTGGGAGTAATTCTATATTTGTTGGCTCTTGAAATTTTTTTGAGGAAGCATGTGAGTAAGGATAAAATATATTGGAAGGATCTGTATTGAGGATAGTTTTTACGTAGTTCAAGACAAGCAAGGGCTATGTAGCAGGGATACTGGGCCATGAGGTGCCGAATCTGGGTTCTGCATCTTGGTTCGGGGTGTTACAACCAGTTGTACTTTTAGCATTTGGGTCTAGTACTGTTAAAGTAGGTTTCATGTTTGAACTAATATTTATAACTCTCATTGCACTTGGAAAGCTTACAAAATGATCATGCTGTTCTGTAAAAAAATAATGTTGAATCACCACCAGGGCCTTAAAAACTTGAGTGACTTAGTAGGTTCTTGAACTTAAAATTGCCTGCCTTTTGGTCTTTTAATCTATAAGAAAAATATTGAGCCTTGAAATTGTTGTTACTCTCTCACTCTACTCTCTTGTTCAGCTAATTAACTTGAACTTATGTTGCAGTTGAAGAAAATGTGTAAAGAAGGTGCATATTGGGGTAAGTATGGATCCCATTACTCCTCAATGAAGTACTTAGCTTAATGGATGAATTTCAGCATCTGTAAACCTCTTGCCAATTTGATAAGATTTCACTTTTGGTTCATTGTTCTTGGAAACTAAGCTCATAACTTCAAAAACGATTTTGAAAGTCGATTTGAAAGTATAGAGAAAGGCGCATAATTGACAAATTATTGTTTCTGTTTGAATGCAGGAACTGTAGCTGGAGTTTATGTAGGTATGGAGTATGGAGTAGAAAGGGTTCGTGGTACAAGAGATTGGGTATGTTTACTATTAATTCAAAGTCATCCTTTAATTCAAGTTTGAGTTATTCTGTTAGATTATTGCTTCCAGCTCCCTTTGTTTGTTTGGGAATATTTTCAATGTTCTGTTCGATTTTCGTCTCGGTTTGGTCCCATTGTAGAATGTCTTGGTCCTAGATTGGAAAAGAACTCTTGTCTGTTCCTATTTGATTTCAAACAACCCAGAAACAGAATCTTTCAAGATATATTATCAATGTTCCTTGCATTTATCCTCTTTTTAAAGTTAGTATATCATTACACAACCATGTAACAGAGAATCCATGTTTCTAGTTTTATAACTCAGACCTTAGTTGTCTGTACTATTTCGAATAAAAGTCATCTCTTATGTATTTAGTATGTCTGAATTACTTCGAGAATCTACTGTTTCCGATTGAGCATTCATTTGTCAATCTTTGGAGATACATTTGAATGTGGATCAAAATGTTTGCGCATGTGTTTCCAGAAAAATGCAATGATTGGAGGTGCTTTGACGGGAGCTCTAGTATCAGCAGCGAGCAACAACAATCGGGACAAAATTGTTATCGACGCAATTACAGGAGGGGCCGTTGCAACCGCTGCAGAGTTCATAAACTATCTTACTTGACACCGAGGTTTTCTGACCATTTTCGTCTCCCGTCCCTTGTAAACCTTGAGCAAAAGGTATGGTGAATCCTGTCCTGTTTATAAGAAATAACATCAAAATGTTAATGTAACAATATGTTGATACTTTTTTTATTTTCTTTTTGCAGAATAACCAGCTTCGTATTATTAATGAAGGAAAAGAGTTAGAAAGTAATAGAAACATCTTCTTTCTTCATTAATGAGAGCCACATGTTTTGTTGAGGCTGTAATCGTACCTATAGTTTCATTGTTATAAGGAACAAAACTATTGGTTAAGCTTTTAAGAAAGCGATATTTCTTCTTATCTGTCTTTTAAGTTTAACATAACAAATTTAAGTTGGTTCAACTTTTAAGTCAGACTTGTGAATCTATATGATACCAATCACAATCATGACAAAAACATATGCCTATTATGGAGCCAATCACATATGATACAATTCAATGATTACGAAATGCGTCGATATATTTAGGGTCCAAACATTGATATAAGGTTTAATGATATCTATGATATTCCTTATAAATTGTTAAGGAAAAACAAATTTTCACGTATCTTCAAGATTGTATGATATTGTCTATTTTTTATATAGATTTTCATGGTTTTGTTTTTTGTTTCCTCAAATGGTATACCACGAGAGACGTGGGACTAGAAAGACAACAGAAAAGAGAGAGAAGACCATTGAATATTTTCCTCTGTATTTCACTGTGTATTAAGAATGATGATACATTGTTTATATAGTTGTTGGCGGTGTATTCTGGAGAAAGAAAATGGAAAATATAATAATTATAATACAAGTGTAAACATTCATTGGTTGACAAGAATATTTCTTCTAATCAATTAGGCTTTTAGAAGAGGAGTGATTTGACAATGGTGTTGCTGTGTGGATTGCTTACTGGGTTGCTGACCATAAGAAGAGACTAGAAAAGAGAGTGTGTAAGTGGTTTTGTAAGGCAATCGGCTAGCTGGCTGGATGATGGAACATACCGAACTTCCAAGGACCATCGAAGAACATGATCTCTTACCAAATGAGCATCAATCTCTATGTGTTTAGTTCTGACATGAAAAAGAGGATTGGTGACAATTATACTGGCGCTTAAGTTATCACACCAGATGATAGGTTTGACAGAGGATAGCATTCCAAGTTTCGATATCAGTTGGTTGAGCCAGATAACTTCAGAGGCAGTATGTGCTAAAGCCCGGTATTCAGACTCAGTGCTTGATTGAGCCACAACCGTTTACTTCTTGGAGGACCAAGAAACGAGATTATTTCCAAT
This sequence comes from Benincasa hispida, assembly GCF_009727055.1. Taxonomy (NCBI): domain Eukaryota; kingdom Viridiplantae; phylum Streptophyta; class Magnoliopsida; order Cucurbitales; family Cucurbitaceae; genus Benincasa; species Benincasa hispida. The sequence goes on from NC_052356.1 coordinate 20,125,390, forward strand.
AAATACACAATATGCTGCCATAGATTTGCGGTTGTCGATGTTAGATACCAAATCAGAATCAGAATATGCAGAGATAGATAGATCGGAGCTGGGTTGGAACAACAGTCCGAAGTTTTTGGTTGCACTGACATATCGAAGGACGCGTTTGACGGCTTGCCAGTGAGTATTTGTGGGTCTTTGAAGAAATTGGCTCAAGTGATTTACAATATACGCAATGTCGGGCCTCGTTGTTGTGAGATATTGTAGTGCACCTACTGTGCTTCTATAAATGAAGGGATCATTAAAAGGAGTACCATCATCAATGGATAAATTTTTGCCAAGCACACTAGGTGAAGGGGAAGGTTTTAGATTTGTAAGTTATAACCTTTGTAGGAGATCATCAACATATTTTGCTTGATTGATGATAAGACCGAAATCAAGGTAGTGCACTTGAAGTCCAAGGAAGTAGGTGAGCTGTCCCAAATCCTTTAGAGCAAAAGTTTTGTCGAGGGACCGAACAAGTTTACTGATTGTCAGAGGATTATTTCCATTGATGATTACATCGTCAACATACACCAGGAGAAAAATAACAGACGATTGTTTGTTATAAATGAATAAGGATGGATCAGACCTGGAGTTGATGAAGCCCCACCGAAGTAATTCTTTTGTTAAGTCTGCATTCCAGGCCCTTGGGGCCTGTTTTAATCCATAGAGTGCTTTGTCAAGCTTGCAGACGTAGTGTGGACAGAACTGGTTTATGTAACTAGAGGGCTTTGTCATGTATACGCTTTCTTCTAAAGTGCCATTCAAGAAGACATTGTCAAAGTCGAGCTGTCTAAGGCTCTACCTGTGAGAATCAACAATGCTAAGAATAACTCGAACAGTTGATGACTTTACAACCAGACTGAAGGTTTCAAAGAAGTCGATGCTTGGGCTTTAGTGAAATTCTTTTGCTACAAGCCTCGCTTTGTAACGTTGTACTAAGCCATTTGAATTTCGCTTGATTCTAAACACCCATTTGTGTCCCACAATATTCATCTCAGGGGTAAGAGGAACTAGATGCCAGGTGTGGTTCCGCAATAAGGCAACATATTCGGCGTCCATGGATTTTTTTCCAAGGAGGAGAAACAATGGCGTCTTGTATCCGTGTAGGTCCTGTCAGAGACCAGTTGACTGGAGAGGTAGTAATAAGGATTTTTGATTTAAACACACCAGCCTTTCCTCAGGTTATCATGGGATGGGTGGGTAAGTTCATGGGTCGAGGTGTTGGAGGATTTGGTCTGTCAGGTTGAGATAACAAGTCGAGGTGAGGTTGGGAGGTGGGGTAGATGGTCGAGTGGGAGAGACCTGAGGCATGGAAGGGAAGGAGTTGTCATTAGAATTTATGGGGCTGAGGGAATTTATTGAATCGGGGGTGGGTTGGAAAGAAGTAGGTAAGTGATGAGAGTAAGGTAAACGATCAGGTGATGCAGAGGTAAGTAAACGATGTGTTTGAGGTAAGAGATTGGGTGCGGATGAGATAGGTAAACGATCGGATTGGGGTGATATAGGTACACGATAGGGGTGAGGTAAGCGATCGGGTGTAGGTAAACGATGAGATTGAGGTAAACGATCAGGTAATGGTGAATTTGGTAAGCGATCGGTTTGAGGTAAACGATCGGGTGGGGATGAGATAAGTAAGCGATGAGAGTGGGGAAACAATTGGTTGCAGATGAGCGATGGGATTGAGGTAAACGATTGGATGTAGGTAAACGATAGGCATTAGGTAAGCGATCGGGTAAGGATGAATGTGGTAAACGATGGGATTGAGGTAAACGATTAGGTGGGGTAGAGCTAGGTGGGCGATGAGACCGAGGTAAGTGATCGGATATAGGTAAACGATGGGATTGAGGTAAGCGATCGGGTGAGGATAAATTTGGTAAACGATGGGGTTCAGGTAAACGATCAGTTGGGGTTAAGCTAGGTAAGCGATGGGGCTGAAGTAAACGATCAGATATAATGTGGTTCTGTGGGCAATGAGTTGGATTGTTTGATGTGGTCCAAGGTGGAAATATCGGTAGGGTGAGGTCGGGTGAGGTCGTGTGAAATCCGAATTTCCATTATTCCTACTTAAGCAGGTGGCTAAGGAAATTAACTAAGTGAGAGTTAAATCTTATGTTGAAGTGAAGGAAATTTCTAAGTGTTGAATAGATTTTCCTTGAGTAGTTTTGAGTTAAGCTTTAATTCATGAAAAATTGGCTAAGTGTTGGACTAGGCATTGCTATGAGTTAACCATAAGATCTTAGAGAGATTACTTGAGCAAAGGGAGAAGAAAAAGTGTGAATTTGGAAGCTTGACTTTTGGGGAAAAACTTGGAAAATTGGCTAAGTATAAACCTATATGATGGATGCGTTGGATTGTGTATGGATGTGTTGGAAGGGTAGTATGCGTCATCACGGCTGAAGGAAGAAAGTTGAAAGTGATGCGTTGGAAGGATGGGATGGCACGGAGGGTCGGCGTGCAAAGGGCATGCGACGCAAGGTGTGCGCAGGCATAGCGGGGCCCAGCGGCCGATGCATGCGGCCATTCCCATGCTGTCCAATGCCAAGCGCCCATGGTAAGCACCCATGCATTGATTCCAAGCGCCTATGCGTCGATGCGATCGAGAGCATCCCATGCGTCGATGCCGATTGCGGCCGGAGGTGTCCTATGCATCGATGCCAAGGCGCCCGATGCCAAGCGAGCTAGGCGCGTAGGGGTGACGAGCGACCATCCTTAATGCGTCGATGTGTGTGCGACCGTGCTAGCATTGGAAGTTGGAAACGATGGCATGCACGATTGATACGTTGAGCGCGAAACTCTACTAAGCATAGCCATGCGATTGGGCTAGTTGGACAACATAGTGCGTTGGCTCTTGCGATGGATGAGTAAGTTGGTTGTTGATGGTGCTGTGTTGAAAACAAAAGGGAGAAACCAAGGATGCTTGCATTTAATTGCATACTATGCATTGATGATTAACTATGCGTTGATTATAGGACTATTGCGTTGATGGCGATACTATGCATTGAACATCGCAAGGCGTTTGTGGACGCATATGAAGGGATGAGCTCATTATGAAGGACGTTTCATTGGACATGTTAGGCTTTGTTAGGAGGAAATTCTTAAACCTTAAGCAAAATTAGGTGGATGATCAGAAGACATTGTAAAGATGAGGCTTAATGCAGTTGGTGAAAGGAGAAGAAACATCCACTTTAGGCCTTGCGCTTAAATGTTAAGAATGCGTTGTGGGAGAATAGACAAGTGGATGAGCAAAGAGATCGGCACTTTGTGCGGGAACATGGCAAAGCAGAGATCGTGGCGTGGAGCATCCTTGGATGTATTAGTTCAAAGTAGGCTCAAGATTCAGATTGAGGTATAACTTCAAACTTTCTCTTCACAAGGACCATAAAAGGGGGAGTGTGTGTTGGAGGGACTAATTGGGAGGAACGATTGCGTGTTGACTGGTAAGAACGCCATGCGTTGGTTAGCAAGAACCATGCGTTGAGTCAAGAAGTTCCAAGAGGGGATGATGCTAATCGGGCAAAAAAGACAGGTATGAGTAGCAATCAATTGTGGAACCGAAATTGTTCTCCCATATACTCGTGCGTTTGGAGAGTGATTTTAAAACCATCTGAAAAGATAGGGAGTCTGTTTTTCAGGGGTGAGGGACTGTACGTGAGAGAGAGAGAGCATCCAAGGGTATCAGGCTAGGAAATTGTAGGAAAAAGTCAGAAGGGTCAGGCTGTTCGGTAAACTTTGGGCCAGTCTTGAATATTTTTGAGATTTCTGGCCAAACCCACGAGAGTTATGGAGCTAAGATTTATAGGTAAGCTTTTCCGAGATATTTTATAGAACATGTTTACAGAAGAAGTATCTTTAAAATAAGTTTTGGAACTATAAGTAATCTAAGGCTGATATTTGAATCTGTAATTAGGGTTCAAAGAGAAACCAAGGAAATTTAAGGAACTTTGGAAAGGAAAGTTTCCTACCAACCAAGGGTGAGGTGGTTGTATATGTGTGTTGTATTTTTTTAGTTCTATTATTAGTATATATTGGGGATAAGTGTTAAATTGGCAAGATCAGGATATATGTTTATTTGATTACTATCAAGCTGTTGATGATATTGCTTGTATGTTTGTTTTGGAGACTGAGAATTGCACCCCGAGATATATAGTTAGCATGTCTTGAAAAAGGTTACTTGGCTTGCCCACCGTAATAACAATTGATAGTCGGCTTTGCGATTATGATAGTCGGTGACAGACGACGGTGAGGACAATATAGTCAATGTTACAGTGGAAAATTAGTCGATAGTGTCATCATGTGGCGGGATAATAGTACAGGGAAAGTTTCCACAGGAAATTGTTGTTGTCTTAGTATACGTGTTAAAGTACTGAGGTTGTTTTTATTATGTGATAACCAGCGGTCAAGCTAGGGATTGTCCAGCAGTTTGGCTAGAAAATAATATTGAACTTGTGGTAATGTTCTTGTTGACTATGCATTGCTTTCCAAAAGTATATTTCTGTTACCAAAGTTATTTGTTTATCTAAAGGCACCACTCATTGGGCTTTATAGCTCATGTTTTTCCATGTTTTATGTTTTACCCCCCCAGGTAGCGAAAGGTGAGGAGTTCCAGGGTGCTGCTATAGTCAAGGTCTGCCACAAACCACAGTTACACTTTCGGAGGGTTTTACAGTTATTGTTGTATACTTTGTAATTAAGTCTTGGAGTTGTATGAACATCACATTGTTGTAATAAAATGGGTCTACTAATCAGTTGTTGAATTTGTTCATTGGTATCAGAGTTATTTCTGCAAGAGTTATTAGACAGTAAGTGTCAACTAAAGGGTTGATAAATGTTGCAGTCATGCCCTTTCTCAGGCTCAGAGGGTAGTATGGGACGGGGTGTGACAGGTCGGGTGTGGGTATTTGTTGGTGTTTGAGACTGTCTTGAGATAGTTGGGTGAAGGGAAACTCATCCTCATTAAAGGAGACATGCCGAGAGATGATAACCCAACCAGCTTTAGTCCGAAATTTGAATTCTTTATGTAACGGACTAGGACCCAGATATACACATTTTTCTGAGTGGAAGTTGAATTTGTTGGGCTAGAAGGGGCGTAGATATGGAAAACATGTGCAACCGAAACTTTTAGCTTTGAAAAATTCAGTTTCTTGTTGAAAAGAAGAGAGACAGGGGATTTACCTTTTAGTACTGTCGTGGGCAATCCATTTATGAGCATCGTGGCTGTGAGGAAGGCATCCCCATAAGCTCAATGAAAATCTGGCTTGGGCTAATAATGTAAGGTCGGTTTCTACTACATGTCGGTGTTTCCGTTCAGCTCGGCCATTTTAAGCAGAGGTGTAGGGGCACGATAATCTGGTCATAATACCCTTTGAACTGCAAAGATGATGGATCTTAACATATTCACCTCTGTTATCAGTTTGAAGCATTTTTATCGTTTTGTTAAACTGATTCTGAACATAGACAAGGAAATGCTGAAAGGCTTCAATGACACCACTCTTTTGTTTTAATGGATAGATCCAAGTATATCTGCTAAAATCATCAATGAATAGAATGTAATATCGGTGACCTTCAGAGGATACAACCGGGGCTGGTCCCCATAAATAAGAGTGGATCAAATTAAAGGGCTCTGTTGCATGGCTTTCAAACATAAGAAAAGGTAAATTATGAGCTTTGCCCATTGGACAGGAGTCACAAAACAGAAATTCTTCATTACTTTTGATAGGCAGATTACATTCTCTAATAACAGAGTTCAAAATTTTGAGTGAGGGATGTCCTAAACGTCTATGCCAGAGAGCTTTAGATACTGCTACATTGACACTTGCTGTTTTTCCAGACAATATCAATACAGAGGTGTTGTTATTTATGTCCACAAGCTGTCGGTGTTCAGGGAAATTGTACTTCAACTTCAATCGTCTTTACAGCTACTCAATTGAGGTGATATAGCCCATCCTTAAGATTTCCTTTCAAAAGAGTTCGACCCGTACCCTTGTCCTTAACAAAGCAATGAGCATCATGAAACTCAAAGTAGATGTTGTTATCTTGAGCTAATTTTGACACACTTACTAAATTTTTGTAATGTCAGGTACACACAATACATTTTCAAGCAGTATGGTGTTGTTTTCGTTAGATAGAAAGGTGTTATCAATGTATGTGATTTGTAATTTGTTGCCATTTCCAACAATAACATTTTCATTTCTTGATTATTCACCTGGATTAGTTAGATTGGCATAATTGGCAGTGACGTGATTTGTGGCTCCACTATCCATGTACCAATTTGGATCCACAACAGTTTCAGGTCTAGTAAAAGGGTTCGAGTTCTGAGTTGCTAAAAAGGTAGTGGGATTAGATCTAGTAATACCTCAATTGTTTAGGATTTGTCCTCTTTTGTTTTGCTCGAAATTCCCAACAAATTCTTTGTTGAATCGACTGTAGCAGACGAGTGTTGAGTGTCCATATTTACCACAGACTTGACATGTAGGTTTGTTTCCACATCCACGGCTTCATCCTCGATCGGAGTTGACATTGCCATTTCCTCCTCCTCGCTACTGATTAAGTTGAGGTCGAAAGTTTTGCTGGTAATGGTTGTTCATTTGTCTAGTATCGTTGGGACTGTGACTCTGAGCCACGTTCACAGTAGGTACAATATTTCCTAAGTTTCTTTGTGAGTTTTGATGTTCTAGGTATTTCTCAAAGATGAGAAGCTCAAATTGCATATCAAACCATGAAATTCCTGGTTTACCCTGTATGGCCGCAATCACTGGGTTGTAGACTTCTTACAAGCTGAAAAGGATCTGAGAAATTAGTGAACATCTATGTACAAATCTACCGACCTATTCTAAGTTATTTGCGTTAGTTTTCATAATACGCAAGTAATCCTCCATTTTTGAGTTACCTTTCTTCGTTGTCTGAAAAAATGTGACGAAGGAAATCTTCCTTTGCTCTTGACTGGACATCAAAGAGATCTTGAATGGCTTCCCATAAATCTTTTTCATTGTTAAAACCCATCAGCTACAGGGCTACTTCAGGGGTCATCGAATTGTACAACCATCTGAGGAGCAGAAGATCTGTCGTGATTCTTCAACTGTTGTGGTGACGAACTTTGAGGGACAAAGTTTTTCACTTGTGAGATGGCCTTCCAACTTGTAGCTTTTTAGGATTGGTAGAGCTAAGGTTTTCCATAGTAGGTAGTTGCTCTGGTCAAGTTTGATTGCTATGATTTAATTTAGTAGCTGGTTCAACGGCGGATGGTGGTGGATGAGGAAGGAGAAGGCGTTGGCCATTTGTGGCTCTAATACCAAGAAAGACAACAGAAAAGAGAGAGAAGACCGTTGGAATATTTTCTTTTGTATTTCAGTGTATTAAGAATGATGATATATTGTTTATATAGTCGTTGGCTATGTATTTTGGAGAAAGAAAATGGAAAAAAATATAATAATTATAATACAGGTGTAAACATATCATTGGTTAACAAGAATATTCCTTCTAACCAATTAGGCTTCTTAAAGAGGAGTGATTTGGTAATGGTGTTGCTGTAGGTCTTCTTTGTATATATGGATTGCTTATTGGGCTGCTAACTTGGTTTTCTCTATCAAGACTTTGATCCTATTCTTAACATAAATACTCATAAAACTATAAAAATATGTCATTGATTAGTTACTAATATAAACAATAATATTAATAATAAAATCCTTATTGAGAATGTGAAAATAACTTAATTGTTTTTTGTTCAAATGATTTTTACAGATTATTTGATTTATAAAAATATTTTGGTGTATCCATTTAATATATCCATAGAATTGGAACCTCGATATTAACATTAAGTTTTATACAAAAAAAAATTTTGATCGATGTACACATTAACCATTGAATAATTTTATCAAAACTCACAAATTTTAACAAAAAAAAAAAAAAAATGAGCTACAATGTCTATTTTTCTAAAATCCTATCAATTTTGTACCATACATATAATTTATAATATATTAAATGCATATGAGAATTATTTTTTAATGATCTTTCAAACAAAACTCATGAGAAGCTCAAAATTATTAACAGTTCCACAAGTTTAAAATCAAGATCTTTATGGAGAGGCCTTGCCAAAACATGCAACTAAGTTTGAATTTTTAAGGCTAACTTAGACTTAATAGGTTAAGTAAATATAGACTTGATTTGGAAAGATTTCTATATGCCTTAATAAGTTATGCTAACTTAGACTTGAGTTTTAGTATGAACTTGGAAAGCATAGATTTCTACAACCTAATATTGAGTTGCATACATAACTTTGTGGCAAGAATCTAAGTTTATAGCATGTGCTTGATTTGTAAAAATATAGTTGTGTATATCTTGAGATAGATTTCAAAATTTTGAAAAAAAAAGTAATATTTAAACTAAAAGGTAAGTCAGATGAAATAGCAAAACTTATAAATTAAAATAACAAAAAAGGAAAAAAAGAAAAAGACTAAGATGTTGTGGAAAGGTCAATAGAAAATCAAGGCGAGCTTCTATCGTTATAACAGTTATTTGCTTAACAAGACTTGCAAACACACTACAGTGATCATCTCAACAAGATACAATGATTAATTTCTAAAAACAACATATCTCTAATGTAACTATTTAAATCTGTCAAAACTTCTGAATACTTGCCCTCAATCAACTAAAGATCAAAAAGAAAAAAAGAAGAGAGAGAAAACTCTTCAAATTGGAATGGAATACTCCAAATGAAGGAAAAAGTTGTTATTCATAGGCTAGCAACTTAGGACCCATTTGATAACGTTCACGTTACTTGTTTCCTGTTTCCCGTTCCCTGTTTTTTGGTTTTTGTTTCCTCTTTTTTGAGAATAAGAAACATGAATATGTTTGATAACTATTCATTTTTCTCGTTTCTTGCATTTTTTCTTTACATTTTTTTTCCATATTTTATAGTTTAAATATAATCTAATTATATAAAATAAAAAATACATAGCCATTAAAATATAAAAAATAGTTATCAAATATTTAAATTATTAAATACACATAAGTCCCGATGTAAAATTAATAACAATAATAAATTTTTTTCTATCATTCATATGTTGCTAAAATTTGATTTACAATATTATTACTCACTCAAGTCATTTCTTTTAAATTTTAAATATAAACTCAAATCTAACTCAATTACATTATTATGAAAATATAGTGGTTGTAAAAATATTAAAATAAACCTAAAAGAATATCTTAATAAACAAAATTTAGATATTGTAAAATTATAACTGGTTTCATATGTAATAAAAATTAAAAAAAATTAAAAATATATAAAAATTCATATTGCAAACAAAAAATATTTATATATACGCGTTGAAAAAAGAAATTATTTTAAACAACAAAACTGCTGAAAATATTTACAAATAATAGCAAAATATCACAGTTATTTGTAAATATTTTCGTTCATTTTCTAGTCTATCGCGGTCTATCGCAGATAGATAGTGAAATTTTGCTATATTTGTAAATATTTTGGTTCATTTTCTTATATATGAAACCAACCCTATTGAAAATTTGAAATTTGAAAATAAAAATAATATATAAATCTAAACAATTGAAATTCAAAATTGAATTTGCTATATTTGTAAATATTTTGGTTCAATTTCATATATTTGAAAAAAGCTCTATTGAAAATTTGAAATTTGAAAATCAAAATAATATATAAATCAAAATATTTAAAAATTCAAAATTCAAAATTCAAAATTAAATTAACATATAGATATAAAAAAATAATAAAGAAAAATCAATACAAAAGAAAGAAATAATTATAAAAGAAATACAAAAAAATATATAGAGAAAAATGAAATAAAAAAGAAAGAAAGAACAATAAAATAAAAAAGCCTCACATAAGATTTGATCCAAAACCATGAAGTTAACCAAATCTACATTTTAATAAAATTAAGGAACAACTTTAAATAAAATAAAAATGAAATAGGAGAAACTATTTCTCAATTTTGATCCTATTTTTAGGAATGTTTCTCAAATTTTAAAAACAAGAAACATGAATGGTTATCAAACAACTTAGTTTCTCAAAGAATGAGAAACAGAAATAGGAAACAAGAAACATTAATGTTATCAAACAGACCCTTAAAAATTCTATAAAAAAATCAAATAAAAACAATGAAAATATTTGTCAAACATAACTTAAATGAGTTGCTATTGAACCAAAATCAGACATAACTCATCAAAGAGAAGAAACTAAAAATCTAACATACGCATTTAACATATTGAAATTAAATTTGTAAAATAAACATCATCCATTTTGATGTTACAGACAACAATCTATGAATGTATTGCAATCTTTCACAATATTATAAAATATCCAAACAAATTTTCATTACATACAATACTCCAAACAAACACACTTGTAGCAACTTTGATTATATAAACAACCCACCCATAGCCCACAACAAAGCAATTACATAGTTCTTCACACGCTAAATTCAAACAAAGTGCAACAAATAAGAAGCCAAAAACACAATATTTTTGCAGATTGTTACATAATTTTATTCCATTTCACAAAAGCTTTGTTGTTTACAGGTTTCATCCATCTTTCGAATGGTTAATCAGCAGCAGTCGCATGCATCGCACGAGCAACTACTGTCGCAGCAGCTGCAGCCATTGTTCCTATTTATGAATTCAAACAAAAAAGAATTTCTAATACTACCGCCGAACTAATAGTAAAATTTTCTTTAAACAGAAATAAATTAGAAGTAACTCATTAAAATTATTTAATTTACTTACATGTTGACTAGGGAGGTGGCCTCTTTAATGGTCCTACAAATATTACAAAAACAATTAATATTCACCTGCTAGTTGTGGGAGTGAAGAATAAAGAACAATCAGATTCACCCTCTCAATTTATTCAAGATATTTCATGATTTCTCATTAGTTTACTCCTTAAATTTGTATGATAAAAGATTGTGCATTAAAAAACTAAAAATTAATGGATTGTTTATTTTTGAAAATTTTAATTGTTTTCTTATTCCTTCTACAAAATATTATTCAGATTCAATTATCAAATTCCAAAAATTTAAGGCTTTATTTCATAACCATGTATTATATTTTTTGCTTTGTAAAATTGTACTTCTTTCATACAATTTCTTTTTACATCATCTTCAACTTTCTTAAAGCTAAATTCCAAACACAAACATAGGTTTTTAAAAATATTTTTTTTAAAAAAATGGAATGGTTACCAAATGAGGCCTTAATTTTTTAAAATTATGATTTTACAAACGCTACTTTCACCTTTAAATTTTTATTTTTGTTATCTACATCTTTCTGTACTAATATTTCCAATATTAATTTTAGTTATAACTATTAAAAAATAGTCTTTTTTTTAAAACTTATTTCTATTTCCAGAATTTGACTAAACATTCCGGTGTTTATTTAAGAAAATTGAAAAGATACATATAAAAATTTCAAAAACAGAAAATTAAAAACGAAATTATTATCATACAAAACAATAAATTCCAAAACTTGATATGAATTATTTTGAAAGTGCTTAGAAAGTAGATAACAAAATAAAAAAAATTTACCAACAATTGCAGCTATCTCCACATGAGCAATTGTCACCACACTTGCAACCTCCAGAAGCCATCGTTTTTTGTTTCAGAGTTTCTGAATAAAAAATTTCCAAAGGCTGTTTGTGAAATTTTCTGCTTTGAGGGTCTCTCTACATATAGTCCTATCGAGGACCAAATTGGTGAATCTCCACCATACACGTGGGCGGTTCCTACCTACTCTTCGTTATCTCTTATGAAACTCCTTGTTTAATTAAACAATCAGATAATAATTCCCTACCTCTCAAAAGTCATAGGCATGGCATCTTCTCAATTATTTAATTGTGATGATTTCATTAACTTGACAAAATATTAAAAAAATAGTTGTTCGTGATTAATGTTAATCTCATCATTAAAGAAAATCTATGATTTTAGTTTTAAATTATCTACGTAATAAATATTTTAAATTTTAATGTATGATATACTAATCTAGTTAAATTTTCATTTACGAGAAATTTATGTGATTGTAATAACTTTTACCTAATTTGTTTCTAATAGGTCATGATTTTGTAAAGTTTTTCATGTTTTTACTTATTCATGCCATAGTAGTTGAGGGTTTTTTTCTAATGACAATTATGATTCCCTTTTTAAATCTAATTTATCTATTATAGATTTAGAAATGAATCCATGCCTCCCTCATTTGTCATATGTTAAAAAGAAAAAAATTAAGACTCTACTTAGTAAATATTTGGTTTCTAACTTTTAGTTTCTGAAAATTTTCTCGTAATTTCTTTCCATAGTCTTCATATTTCCTAGATAAATATCAAAGTTGTTAGCCAATTTTTCAAAATTAAAAACAAAGGTTGGAAACTATTTTTTTAATTTGATTTTTATTTTGAAAATACTTTTCAAATATAGACAACGAATATAGAAATCAATAGATTTATAAGCTAAATTTTCAACCAACAAATAAAAAACCAAATAATTTTCAAGTGGAATATAAATTTTTATAAAATCTGTATGTATAAATTGGAGTAGTGTGCAACCTTCAAGTTTGTTTTTTTTTTTTTTTTTTTAAATTTTTTTTTCCTACGTTGAATGGAGTTAAATTATACTATTTGTCTCGATATGACTTGGTTTTTGTAATTTTTTTTTTTTTTTAAGTTTTAGTTTTGTCGCCCATTTTATTTTATTTTATTTTTCACAATGCCTATTTTAGTTTATTTAATCGCAATTTTCCCCACTACTAATTATTAAATATATTGGATTTATATGATAATCTTTAAGACGGTGAACATATAGTTTAATTTCATTTATGAAATCTTTTATGTGGCCCACACCAGTTACTATGTAGACTTTTTGTGAAACAATAAATTATCAAGAATACAATCTTTCAAAATCGTTAATATTTGTAATAGATAGTAGAATAAGAGAAAAAATCTAAAAATATACAACATCTTTAAAATATTTGTAAATATGGATGAATTGACTAGTTAATCTTTGATTTTTTCTTTTTTAATTTTTAATTTCGCCCTCCCTCGTCTTATCTTATTGCACACCTTTTTACTCAATTCATAAGTGACTTAACACCAACAAGCTAATTATTAAGTTTGATTATTATAACAAATAATAAATATAAATAACAAATGAAAGTCTATCAGTGATAATCACTAATATTTTCTATCATTGATAGCTTAATCTTTGATTATGTTTTCATAGTTAATAGTCACTTATAGAAATCTATCATTGATAGCCAACTTAGTGAATTTAATTAATAAAGTTGAATCTCGAACTAAAATGTAAGTGGAATGCCTAGAAGTTATCACCGAGAGCATGTTTATTAGTGATAGAAGCTATCATCGAAAAGAAAAGAGACTTATAAATGTTTGAGAAGGATAAGAAAGGGGCAAAAAAGTGTTCAATGGCTATGATTGATAGAAGCTACTACGGATAGCATGTTACTAGTGATAGAAGCTAATACTAATAGCATGTTATCAATGATAGAAGCTACCCGATAGTACGTTATCGGTGATAGAAGATACTTGATAGCACGTTATCAGTGATAGAAGCTACCACTGATAACACATTATCGGTGATAGAGAGCTATCATTGATAACATGATATTAGTGAGATCATTGATAGTATCTTATTAATGATGTTATCGGTGATAACTTATCAGTGAAAGAAGTTATCACCGATAACCACAATATGAGTGATGTTAGTGATATTGGTGATAGAATTTAGGTGATATCTATATATCGAGTTTCTTTCAAAGATGATAACCAATTATAGAAGTCTATCATCGATAGTCTTAAGTGTTAATATTTCAAGGTTGATTCTAATTGATGAAAGTCTATCAGTGATAGCGACCGATAGCTGCTATCAGAGATAGCCATGATAAAAAATTATTAGTGATAGCTACTGTGGTAATTAAAGTTGTTGGTCTTCTTTCAAAGTTGATCACTATTTATAAATCTATCATTGATAACCACTGATAGCCTTAAGTATTGATCTTTTAAGGTTGATTCAATTGATGAAAGTGAATCAATGATAGCTACTAATAATTGATAACAAATTAAAAGCTAATATTTCAAGATCGTATTAATTTTTCTCAAATTGAAAGCTATCTCTAATAGTAACTATCATTGATATTGATAGAAGCTATCAGCGATAGCAGCTGATAGCATCTATCAGTATCTATCACTGATAGGTGCTATCAGTGATAACTTTTAATTTGAGGAAATTGGGAAGAAGCGAGCAAACTGTTGGCTAGGCATGAGTTTGTTTAGTCTTTTACCATTTTTTGATCTATATATGCAATTATTTTATCCTTGTACTACATATTGAATATTCTATTATTTTGGGCTTGAATTCTATTTATGCAACTTGCCCTTTTAAAAATGACTAATTATAAATTTTATATTTTATCAACTCTTTATGCAGTGGGTATTAAACTATCTTAAAATATCCCTTCATGAGCATATAAACTTTCTTTATTAATTTTTTTTTAAATAAAAATATAGGAAAATTTATCTTTTTAGTCCACAAGTTTTTAATAATATATGCATTTGATCCTTAAGGTTTCAATTTGGCCATTTTAGTCTCTCACTTTTGAAAAATAGATTTAAATGATCTTCTCTCCTATATTTTACTCTAATTAAGTATTTTTAATTATTTTGAAAAAATATATTTTTAATTATTTTAAAAATACATATTTAAGGGAAATTTTAATCGATATAAAAAAGTCAAACTATTTATAGAGATAGCAAAAAAAAAAAAAAAAAAAAAACTGATAAACACTAATTGAGCATTTGAGGTAAGGAGTTGGTTATTATAGTCCTAGGTTATTAGAGTTGAGTTATAATAGTTTGTGTTTTGAGCGTAGATTATTTTAGTTTGGATTATAATAATATGTGTTTGAGATATAAACTATTTTAGTTTGAGAAAGGGAATAATAAATACTGTAACAAATAATAAAAAAAATGATATGAATGTAAAATACTAAAAAGTGTAGCCAAAAGTAAATGTCAGTATAGGGGGGTTTTGAAATAGTATTAATTGTAGCTAATTGGAGAATACAAAATAATACTGTAGCAAGATGGTATTATTATAGTCTTATGATAATCCTTGTACCAAATATACCTTAATAGACTTCTATCAGCGTCTATGAGTGATAGACTTCTATCAGTTTTGATCATTAATAAATACTGATAGACTTCTATCAGTATCTATTAGCTTTCATCAAAGAAGATTAAAATTTGGCTATTATGTATAAATAGTTTATCTTATTTTTCTACTTTTGAAAATTCTTCTTAAAAATAAATTTGTACTCTCTCACTACAAATCCTCTCTTCTCTCTCTCCTCCCTCCACGGTTTTTTCCATCCTCATCTTCACCCTTTCTCAAAATCCTCATTTATCTCCATTCTCTCTCAAAATACAAACTTTTTGGCATAATCCTGCTAAATTTCACACCCAAATTTATGTCCAACGCCACAATTGATCTCACCTTCAATAGCCTCACTTAAGTCCTTCTTCCCGACTTGTTCATGTGTAAGTTTTAACTTTGTGATTATACAATAAAACTTTAATATTGTATAAAACAAAAAATGTCAAGATCTTTAAACTTCACGATATCAATAATAACATGAGTTAAAACAACATACACATCCATGATATTGATCAAGTAAGAGATGCGTTTCTCACTCTTGACTTTCCTTTAAAACTTGATTCAAGATCTTTTATTAGGAAATTATCTTTTACTTAATTTGCCTAATAAAACAATAAACATAAAGATAAAATATCAAATAATTAACCTGTGTACATTACTAATAATATACTAATAACTAAAATTTCATAAAATTCAAATATTAAATAACTAATAACTAAGTCATGCAAAGTATTTCAATGGATTACTATGTCAATGATATGTTTAAGTCTAGAAACTATTATCCGGATTATTATTCTTCAATAACAATCTTTTCTCATGCAAACATAATTTATTACTAATTTCTTGAAACCAAGTAAAGAAGCATCTGACATGAAGAATAGTCATGATCAACTTTCATAATAACCTAACTATTCACATGATAGATTAACTAATGATCCAATATTGTAGGTCCGATTGAACATGCAATCTTCAAATTGAATATCTAATCTAACATACATGTATGATCAATCAATGTGTAAAGCCCAATAATATTGAAAAATAGTAAAAACCACAACATCCATAGAAAATATTTATTGATTTAAATTTAAATCCATAAAGATGTTAATCAACAACCTAGAATTAGAATGCAACCACTCATCAATACTACAAATAAATATATATTTTCATACATTGCAACAATCATAAATGGTAAAGAGAAGTAAAGGGAGAAAAACTGCTCTCGAAGCAATCTTCATTGTTGCTTTGATTCACACCCAAGTATCTCAAGCTGCCACCAAACAAACTGGCTAAAACACTCTCTAAAGCTTTGGAATTTTCGTGGTCTCATGTTGTTGGCGCCATGGAGCTCCACAGTGCTGCCTTGTTCTAGGCCACCTTGGTCTTTTTCTCCTCATTTCTTTTCTCCTTTCGAACCTACGTACGCTTTTGACCTCATTGGGCATATTTAGGTCTTTTTTCTTTATGCTCATTTTAACATTGAATCACAAGCTCAAACATAACCCTAGAAATCACTACAAACAACATCAAATCTAACAAAATCATATGAAAACTATCCTAAATCAAGGGCAAATAATGCATTAGGTGGGTTTTATCACCCTAAGCTTAAAATTTTGCTAGTTGAACAAAAAGAGAATAAGACGATAGGAAAGATTCTAAATATATATGCAATTGATTCATGTCTCAATAGTAAGAATAACATGCAGAAAAATTCAAGCACATCTTTTATTATGAAATTTTAAGGCCAAACCCATTCATCCTCTAGGTTTGTGTGCACAAATCACATTCAACTCAAAACTCAAGAATTAACTTTAGAGTTAACAGAATTTCATCAGTTTTCCCTCTACTCTAGCTCATGTATTGATCATCTAGCATCCAAAAAACTCAAGAAGGTAATATATGAATTAAGGTACCTGAAATACACACTCAAGGATGTCCTAAACTTGTATTCTTTTTGAAGGAACTCGTTTAATAGAGAACCTATGAGCGGAAGTAGATCGTCCAAATCCCATTTCGATTGAAACAAACATTTACAGTTAACAGAGCAGATTATGCATCAAAAGATAAATTACAACATGCTTTTGAAATTAAAAACAAGGGTTTAGAGATTATACCTTCGAAGAACTCTTCTTCAAGTAAATCCATCGTACGTTCACGAACGCGTCGAACAAGCGTGAACTCTCCTCGAACAAACAACAACTAGAACGCGAACCAAAAGGAAGGACACTACCAATTAGTTACCTTGGTATTCTCGGTGTGAGAACCCAGAAGTGGTGGACTCTGACTATTTTGGTTAGAGGGTATTTTGGAGTTGGAGGAGGAAGGCAATCGAGGAAGACAACAGTCTATCACATAGAAAGATCCTCTAAATCGTTTAGGCGATGAGGCTATCATATAGTCTCTCAAGCAAATCATGTAGATTACTTAATTATGTGCCTTCCATATTGAATAATAAAAATTATATTTTTATTTATCCCATTTTGCCATAAAACTAAATAACTTCCCACTAAGGTGGTTAGAGAGAAAAAGAGGATAATTATCAAATAATTAATAATTATAAATAAATATGATAACCAACTTATCATATTATATTTATAACCTATAGTTTTAATATTGCATCATATACAATATATAAACCATAGTTCTTTTTCTCTATTTTATGGCTTTTAATATAAATCATATTTATATAAATTTAACATCTATGAATCTTATTCATAGAAAATATATTTGAATCATATTCAAACATTTGTTCCTCCAATTAAACTATAATGTATCATGTACATTATGTCAATTATATCATATATAATTAAATTCCCTCTTATTAATTTGAACATTTCAAATTAACCCAAAAACTGATTCTCAACTAAATCCTTTAAGCTACCAAGGGTATCTTATGGACCTGTAGCTTGAAGCTCCAACGGTACGTGAATAACTGATTAAACTCTTTAATCACATTATCCATCATCCGTTAACTGTCGAGCACTCCACTAAAGACCGATAGTTGCACTCTTCGTACTATAGATATATTTCTGTGTCCATTGGATATAATCAATCAACAGTACGATGACCAGACAAATTGCTCTAAGTACAACTGGTCTAATTTACCGTTTTGCCCCTATAGTTACATCTAACTCCTTAAGTACCACTGATCCCTTTAATGAACAATAGATCATAGTCCCACTATGACTAAATCCCTCTCGGGTCAAGAGAGAGTGTGTCACCACATTGTTCAAGACCTGGAATCAGCCCTTAAGGTAGAAATTTATCTACTTACCTCTGCTTCGAGGAAGGAGTGAATTCCATCTAGTGTAGCTGAGTTCCCAGCTCCCCAATCAGATGAATCCCCAAAATGATAGGCTTGTTGAGTCGGCGATCTGGATACACTCACCCATACAAATCAAAGGACCGCCCACATAGGCAGGAGTTCATAACTCACTTAGGATTAAGGTCATGTTACCTATGGTCATCCTAGTGAAATGAAAGTCTCTATTATGAACGGTGTTATATAATGAGACTAAACATTTCGTGGTCCGATCTTATACAAACTCCTTTGTATAGATTATCCCTGCTCACATGTCTAATACATGAATGATCAGGATCAGATTATTTGTAGCACTTTACAACATTTGTAACACCTAAAAAGCGGGCCATACTAGTAGTGGCACAAGGATAAGGTACCTAACCTTATCCATATACTACAGACCATTTAGGTTATCACTTAAACACGATCCACCTGTATATCTTCACATACATGTTTAAGCTACAACGATAACCATGGATGTTAGTTTATTGGTTTGTGGTTAGTGCAACTAAAATATCATATATTTCATAGACAAAGTGAATAAAATATCAAATATTATTAATCATAAAAATGTTTGTTCATACAAGGTTTACAAACTATAGAACTCTACAAGATTTAGGGCATCAACCCCAACAATCTCCCACTTATCCTAAAGTTAGTGGGATGTACAAGATAATCAAATTACAAGTACACAAAACAATAAAATGGGGCATAACACGCCCAATACAAGACTTTTTTTCTAGGAATACTAGCTTTCACGCGTTCACTGTAGGGACTCGTACTCAGACTTTTTCTGGGCGTCCTGACTTATCATGGAAAAGATGACTCTTTTCAAATCACAGTCTTTTTTTTAAAAATTTTTTTTATACGTTCATTCTTTCGTATACACTCATCATTTTTTTAGCAGTCAAATAAAACTCTTTTTCTTCTCACTTAGTACAACATTACCAACCATCATGAAAGACACTCTCTAATCGATGGGACCTTTCGAGGTGAGAACCAAATTGACTCAAATTAACTCATCATTCAGTTAAAGGTTCTAAATTAAAGTGACTACGTGCTAAAAAATATGGTAAACTTCAAGAGGGTGACTTTAAATAGATCATAACTCAAGAGTATGTTATTCGATTTTTACAGCAGATCATCTAACATGCATATTCAAAATATATCATATACACTCATCATCAAGAGCATACATAAATATTTTCTCATCACCTTTTCTACTAAAATTTTTTAAAAGTTACTCCAAATTTCAATTGATATGCATATATCCATAGTTTTTCATTAACATGAATAGTAGGAAAATAAAAACAATTTTAAAATTTACTCCAAATTTCAATTAACATGCATATATCCATAATTTCACATTAACATGCATAACAGGTTAAGAAAAAAAAATAAATTTACTCCAAATTTCAATTAACATGTATATATTCACAATTTTTTATTAACATAAAAATACATTGTACGCCTTCTACTCCAAACTTAAAATGATGCATTGTTCCCAATATATCATAAGAATAAAATGGTCACTCAAAGCAAGCTATCAATCCTATGACACATACATAGGTATGACACATATAGGTAGATTGCCTACAAATAGTCTCATCAATACTATCAATCCTATGACACACATCCTCATTTGGACTCTTTAGAGATTGATATGTACCTTAAGATATTTTGTCCTCATTGACTCTGAAAGGTTATTCTCTAATAGTATTCTAAGGAGTCTTCTCTACCAACTCTTCAATTTTGTCTTTACTTTCCTTAAGATTTTTCCTAGAAGTTCTTTCTATTTCTCGATCAAAAGCAGAAGATTAAACTCCATGGTATGTGGCATATGCCATAGCACCTTCACAAAAGAAAAAGAAAATAAACACCACCTTTGACTAAGATCTATAATTCTTTGAATATTAAGCAAATTCGTTACTATGGTTCCTAGAAACAACGTCAAAAACTTGATACGAGTGCAAGTGTACGTGTCAAGTAATAGTATATTAAAACGGTCTAAAGACTGAGTATCGTCTTCTAAAGATCAAATGGCTAAATTATGCTTAGCTACTCTAGTATTGTGTTGATTTTATCTAAGAATCAGTCTTGTAATGATGATTTTTAATTTTTGAAGGCAAATAAAACAAGAGTAAAGACAATGATTGAAATTCAAGAGACAAAGATGTTCAAGGGTGTTGATTTCTTTAATTACTTGATTAAGTCATGCAAAGTATTTCTATGGATTATTATGCGAAAGACGTGTTTAAGTCTAGAAACTAATGTCTGGATTATTATCTTCTAATAACAATATTTTCTCATGCAAACTTAATTGATTACTAATTTCTTGAAACTGAATTAAGAAACATGAGATTAATAATAGTCATGATCAAATTTCATTAACAACTTAATTATTTGTATGATATATTAGCTAATAATCCAGTATACAGGTCGTCCGATTAAATATGCAATCTTTCTAATTGCATATCTAACCGAACATACATATATGATCAATTGATGTGTAAAGCACAATAATACTGAAAAACGATAAAGAACATAACATCCATTGAAAATACTTATGCAATTAAATTAAATCTATAAATAATTTATCGACACCCAAAAAACTAGAACTTTTAGCCACTCATCTATGCTACAAATATATTTTCATACATTGCAACAACCATAAATAGTAAAGAGAAGTAATGGGAACGAAGAAAAACTACTCTCAAAGCAATCTCCATTGTTGAAGATCGTTAATCTCGCTTTGATTCACACATCGTAATCTCAAACTGCCTCTAAATGAACCTTAAGTGTCTCCCTCTAAATCCTGGCTAAAACACTCTCTAAAGCTCTGAAATTTCATGGTCTCATGTCCTCGACAATGCCTTGTTTTGGGTCGCCCTGCTCTTTTTCTCCTCTTTTCTTCCTTCTTTTTGATGTATGTCTCCATTTTGATCTTCTTGTATATGTTTAGGTCTTTTTTAGCTTATTTTGACATTGAATCACAATCTCAAACATAATCCTGTAAATCACTAGCAAATAACATCAAATCTAATAAAATCATATAAAAACTATCGTAAATCAAGGGCAAATATGTTAGGTGAGTTTCACTTACAAATCTACAAATCTGCGGTGTACATAAAAAAATCAACTTAATCCATTTCTAATTTTTCAAATATTTATAGAAATACCGAAATTAAAATGATGCATTAAATGAAATTGCTGCTCAAGAGAGGTAATTACACAAATTAGAACACTTAAACTCCATACCTTTAGAATTGTTATGTGTAGATTTTTATGGGGGGGTATAATCGACTTTGCACAAGTCCACAAACAATCAGATCAAAGAAAAGACAAAACTCAAGACAAAAATTGCACCTCATGACTCAAATTGAGCCTGGAGAAGAAGAGAAAAGGATGTTCTTAGCCTCTTCATATGTTTTGTCTAGCAGATCACCAGCGACTGCTGCATTGGCAGCGGTCTGCAAAGAGGGATTCATTCCTTGGTAAAAAATCTCTATCTGCAGGCAGTCTGGTAAGCCATTATGGGGACAGTCTCTTACCATCCGCTTAAACCTTGCCCAAGCATCATTGATCGATTCATCATCTTCTTGTTCAAAATTTGTTATTAATTTCCTTCTCTTGGCATTCTCGGTTAGTGGGAGATACTTCTTAATAAATATTTCGACAACTTGTTCCCACGAGGTTATCTCCCCCGGTTCGAGAGAATATGCCCAATTTCTTGCTTGATCGCATGAGGAAAATGGGAACAGAGTGAGTCGAACTTCCTCAGTGGAGATATTCGAGAACACAAAAGTGTTGCAGATTTCTATGAAGCTCCGAAGGTGGGCGTGCGGGTGTTCGCCACGCCTCTCTCCAAACTGCCCAGCTTTCTCAGTAGAATCCAAGTATAAACCCCACTGAGTTTTCTGATAAGTCCAGGGTAGAACTCAGGGACTTAGCAAAATGGTATGCGGTGATAATTTTTCAAAAGACTTTGTGGTAACCGGTAACTCAAATAATTGTTTGGTTGTTGTTTGTGGTAATAAAAATAAACAAATGCGGTGGAGTTTCGAAAAGAGTTGATAATACAAAAAATGCGATGAGCATGTGGTGAACGGGTTGAGAAGGGATTCAGCTAACACTTCCTAGGGTGCGTTCATGCAACACACATACAATAGTAAACCATCTCTTGATTCGAATTCTACGGCTTCTAATGCTAGAACCTTGGCTAAGGCCTTTGCTAATCCTCCTCATTCACTGAATGAGGCATGCCTAACCAATTGGACTTCAAAATAGCATAATCTGACTCTACATCTTGATGGATGCCCTAGATTAGGTTTTTTCTATATATATAAATCATTATGACTTCAGTAAAAGTAAGTTTATTCTCATTCCTAAAATTCTTACTACAATCAAAAGTATCATATCGATGACTAGATTTTCTTTGTTTTGTAGGTCCTGTCTTTCCTAAATTATAATTTCGTTGTTGTTGATATCACATAAAGGTCATATGCATTTTCCTTTGTTCGAATTTTAACATGGACAAACAATTACAAATTAATTGATTAGATTGTTTTGTTGAAATAAATTAGTTTAAGTAGGATCTTTACAAGTTTTTTCCAATCGTATTTTGCAACTTTTACCTTAAAAGGTAATCAAACCATACTTAACAAACTTGATACTATTCCCTTATAATTAGCATTTAAACAAACCATTAAAGTTTGGAGTCAGGAGGTTCAAATTTGCTTGGTAGAGATGAATGAGTATCAAGAATTTAAAATTTAACTTTTAATCTAATAAATTTGAGGGCATGAGAGTTGTAAAAGTAATTGTGTAGCCCTAGAATTTGGATTTTAAGAATTTGAGATTATATTATCTATTTAACTTGTAATGAAGATTAGTAAATCAAGTAGACTATTATAAACACATCTCTCTATAGATAAAAAGATAACTTCAATCTCGTGACTTCAAGCTATAGAAACTCAATTCATAGATAAATTATAGGACGATCGAGGGGAGAGAAGAGTAAGAATATTAAAAGTACACCCAAAGCAAATATTCATATTAAACACAAATTCAAACACAAACTTTAAAATTTGATGAATGTTATCAACCTTGATCCCCAAACACAACAAAGCAATAATACATATAGTTCACACTAGATTTGAAGAAGCCATAGAAAGCCCAAATCCATATGGACTTAGAGTTTCAAGGCTAATTACAATATTCCATTTTCATTAAACAAAAAAGAAAAAAAGAAAGAACAAAGTTTGTAGGTTGATCATTCATCAACTTATTCTATGAAGAGGCTTTGTTGTTTGGGGCTTTTAACCATATTTTCCATGGCTCACTTGCAGCTGCATGGGTCACATGAGCAGCTACTCCCACAGCTGCATCCACTTCTGCATAGTGAAACATAATTTTTAAAGAATAAATTTTATACCCCTAAAATTTGGAGTTTTATTAATTTAAAACTCCAAACATATTTGTTAGATTAAATAATCCTAAAACTTTCAAATCGATACAATTTCAAACTTTTATTATGTCTCTGTTAGAATATTACTTTGGAAAAAAACGTATTTCTCCAAGATATGAAAACACAGTCTTAGAAATGTTTTCTTTTGCATTTTTAAGCCACACCTGATGTAGGTTATTTGCAAGCTTCCGACCAAAAGGCCTCATAACTCAGCTCACAATTGGTGAGACAATCTTCCTAACTACTCAAGATTATCAGTTAATTCCAACTTGATTATGAGACTGAAAATCGAGGGATAAGAAATCCCCAATCCTTCAAAGTTAACTTTTTTTCAATTTTTTTTTAGAATGACATAGAAATTCAAGTGTTATAAAAAGTGTTGTTAGTGATATATTTATTTCTATTTTCACTTTAATTTCATTTAAAAGAATACAAAATCACATAAATAAAAAAATGCATATATTTCTCTAAAATTCAATTAAGGAGTGAGGAAAATTTTATAGAAAAATAATTACAACCTACATCAATTAAAATCGTTACTATTCATTTCAGAACACTCAAAATCATTACTTACTTCTTAAGGATGATGGCCTCTGAAATGGTCCTGCATAGATTAAAAAATATTTTAATGAAAAATAATTGTGTATGGATAATTAATTATCATTATAAAATGAAAAATGGAAGTAAATATAATTTGTAGAAGAGAGAAAAAGAGAGAGAGATGAGACCCAGATTGACAGTTGCAGCTGTCTCCACATGAGCAGTTGTCACCACATTTGCAGCCACCAGCCATTTCTCTCTTTCAAACTTCAAATCTTTTTAATTCTCAAAACTGCTTGAATTTTTTGTGTTTTAATTTGGAGTTTAATTCTCCTTCGCTATTTATAGAGGTCTTGAGGCTCAAAATTAATCAATCTCCACCGTACACGTGGACGGTTCTTAAGCTACCTTGATTTTATCATCTACCTCTTTGTTTTTAGTCAAATAATCAAATTACAATCCACCCCAATACTCAAATTCATTAGAATAGAGGTTGTATTATTATTATTGTTATTCATGGTTTGAATTGGTCCATTTCAAGAATCAACCACACAAATTCAACTTGGCGATGATGTTTTTGGGAACTAATTAAAGAGCGATGAAAATGAGAAAAATGTTTGTAAACATTACATCATAATAATAGAAATAATAATAATAATAATAATAGTGATTTTATGCGATTCAATAAAACATACATAATATGATACCTCTATTCATATGTTTCTACGTGAACGATTTCTATAGAATCTTTCGTAAACATTTATACACCTATTTCAACCATTCGTGAATATAAAACTATTTTAGATATGTGAGCTATATCAATAATTAGATAGGACTATTTTAAATTTTTTGATATTTGAATTAATCTTTTTTTTTTTTTGCTTATTCTTGCTATTAAGGTTTAGAATATCGATATCGATGGAAATATCAATTACTTTTACTGAAATTTCGATAAAAATATCGATAAAATATTGATTTTGATGGATATTTATGTCAAATTTATGAAAATAAATATTCAAAATAATAATTTTAAATTAACAAATAAATATGGTGTGATTTTTAAATAAGTTAACATGTCTATTATTTATATTATATTTACATTCGCGATATTGTTTATCTTTTATGTTTTGTAGATTTTTCTATGATATAATGAAAATGTCAATTTATTCATCATGTTGATGCCAACTTATAGAAATATGGAGATATTGATGGAAAATATGGTGTAAAAAATATGGTGTAAAACATATAATTATTTCAATTAAAATTTTAAATTGTTATAAATGAATTAATTTAGACATTTTATTAAGATTACATTTGAAATTCGTCCATAAATTCAATTATTACCAACAAACTTCTTTAAATATCATATTAATGAAATGAATGATTAGAATTGACGCATAGAAAATTTTCAAAGGAAGTATAATTTGAGGGTTTAAATTGATTGGCTTATAAAAATTTAGGGGTTTAATGGATAAAATTATAAGTCACACATGACTGTTATTCAAACAAGACATAATGAAGGGTATAAATTGATACGCTTATGAAACTTTAAGGTTTAAATTGATATAACCTCTAAAATTTAGAGATGTAGATTGATTTTTTTTTTTTTTTCATTTTTTATATTTATACGCTTTATGTTATCCTAAAATGAAATTTGGCACATTGACAAAAATGAAGCTAAATGAAGAATGATATATCCTAGGCGATGGCATGAAATATCGCTCTCCACACACACACACACATATATATATATATATATTCTAATGTATGGTCACACATCCAATTAATGTTTCATTTGTTTCTTTTTCTCTAAACAAAATTTATTAATTAAATAATTCTGTGAATTTTTTGTTGCTTTGGCAACCAAATAAATTAAAGCATCCATTAAAAAAAATGTCTTCGCATTCTATTTTATTCACAAATTGTCCAAATACAAAATAAGGATAAAATAGAAGAAATTTTAGATTTGGAGAAGACCGTCGATGGACAAATCTGTCTAATGCAAGTGGATATTTTTTAGGGAGCATTTGCTGCATAGAGTTGAATTAATAATTATTATTTGGATAATTAGATTATCTATAGAGTTAAATTATCTTATTTAAAATGTAAAATTGAATTGACTTGAATTGGAATGTCTATATTAGAGTGTTGAGTTGTGTTAAATCAAAAAGCTTGTGTTTAGGGTGTAGAGCTGAGTTGAATCGAGTTCGAGTTGGAATGTCTGTGTTAAGGGTATTAAGTTGAGTTGAGTTAAATCAGAAAGTCTGTGTTTGGTATCAAAGTTGAGTTCAGTTGAGTTGGAATAATGGATACAACATTTGATTTTCAAAATTGAGATTTTATTTTTGAATAATTTTTTATACCATTTTTCTTTTTCTTTTTTTTTTTATATATATTTTTAGGAGTATAATAAAAAACCAAAAAAACCAAAAAAACCAAAAAGTATCAGTTCGGGTCAATTTTTTATTTGAAAAAGCAATCAAAACCAAACCAAACTGAGGGTATATATGTACCCTTAAAAATAAACTCTAACATTTGGTATCTTTTAATATTTCAATTATTATGGTGCACATTTTTGTTGTTTAGAAAAAAAGACCAATTATTATGAAGCTTATATATTTTTTATTTAAATAAGTGCCAAGAAAGAAACAAAATATTAAATTTCAATTTATAAAAAAAAGTAAAGAAATAGAACCAGTTTTAATTTAAAATTAGCTACAAGAACTAAATCAAAACACAAGTGGAAATAAAACAAAAATTTAGAAAAAAAAAATACCAAATACCAAATACCAAAGAACCAAACTGATAATAACCCGAATCAAATAGAAAACAATCCATTAGTTTTGTTTTTTATTGGACATTGATTTTGATCCCTTCTTTGTAAAACCATTGGTTTGGGTTGGTTCTTGGTTGACCCCAAAATCGATAAAACTAAACCGACAATCACTTTTAATATTTTTAATCAATTATATACATATATATTAGTCCTAACATATATACTAGATTTACATATTGTTACTGAAGTATGTTTGATTGATTTCATTATAGACAAAATTTGAGCAACCTATTCTATAATATGTCGTATATTATGTCAAGCAATATATTTCATGTCGTGCCGAATCTGCATGCACATATTTTCTTTATTTGTTAAAATGTTGATGCGTAGATTCGTAGGATTTGCTTTTGTTTCTTTCCTTCTTTAAATTTCTTCTAAGGTTGTGCATTATATATTGTAGCTTTGTTCTTGTTTAAGGGAAGCCTCTTTGAATGAGAAAAGAGACGTGTTAAGAATTTAGTTTCTAATGCAATTGCATTACCAATCAACTAGACAAATCTTAAAAAAAAAAAAAAAAAGTTTTGGAAAAAATTTCCATCAAGTTATGGCTCAACTTTTTGAAATTTTGTTAGGTTAAAATTTACTTTTTAAAAAATAAGAGGGAACCAATCTTTGGTTGGAGAATCCCACAATGGAAATTTTTAATTTGGAAGCCTTCCTTTTGTACTCCAACCTTGGGCTTTAGGTTTGGGCTCGAAGAGGTACCAATGTTTTGGAGGGAGTGAGGAGATAGACCAATATGGGTTCGATGGATGTCCCGTGCCGCCGTCTGTCCGGTCAGGTAAGGCATGTGTGCGATTATTATTATTATTATTTTATTATTTAAAACAAGAAAAAAACTTGGTCCTTCGTGCGCGTCTTTTGGCCCGTCCTCATACATCCTGAAGTTGTTTGTCTCTTTCTCACGCGATAGTTCCACGTTGAAGGCCTATAAAAGATGTCCATAAAAGACGTGGCCTTCAGCATTTCAAAGTACAGTTCACTTCCTTTCAAAAGCTCTCCTCTCTTACTCTTCCACTTTCCATTTTCTGAGCAGTGAGTCAGAAAGGGTGTGTGTTCCGGTCGGTAACGATAAATTTCCAATCGGATTTTCTTTTTGGGCTGTTTTATCTTGGTGATGACATGACAGTTTTTTTGACCTGCTTGCCTATTTGGGTAGAGTTGCGAAATGTCTTAAAGAGAGCAAGCTCTACGACTCAACCTATAACGAGCTTCTGTTTTGCAGGTTTTATTCTTTGTTCGACCGTCGTGTCTTGACCGTTTACTGTTGTCCTATTCGTTGTCTGAGAGTCTTGCCTCTTGCCGTTTACAACAAATTTTATCTTCCAAAAAAGACCTTGAAGAAACCTTGCATGAAGGTTATAAATAGGGCATAAAATCATGGACTCAAGGCACATCATTCTCGAAGAAGAATACCTCAATTCCGTTTAAAATTTGGTTTCTATTTATAACATTTCTTTATTCGTGTAATTTTCTTGAGTTCTTGTTGGACTTTAGTCAGCCCACCTTATCAAAAGATTTAGGGTGTTAAGACCCAACTATCATTTAAAAAAGAAATTAGATTGATTAAAGGAAGTGGTAGTAACCTCCCTAGTTGAGTTCATTGTGTGTTCTTGTATTTCCCCTGTTTTTTGCAAATTAAATTCCAACATTGTTTGATTAATTTATTTTGTATTCTTTTTCATATTTCTTTACAATGTCAAGTTTTGTTTACATTCAAATTTTGTACTTCATTTTTATCATTTAATAGTTCAAGATTGAAAATTTTCACTTTTAGTTGTCTTACTTTTAATATGTTCTATCAGGTCCTCTCTCAAGTTTACCTTTTGAACCTAAGAGGAGGTGTGAAGACACCAAATACCACTCTTTTATGATACTTACTGTTGCCTTGACCTATTTTGTCCATAACTCATAAACTATGTAACAACTGAATTCAAATCAAGATTATTTTATTAATAACAACTCAAAATTTATACAACTTATTTTAACAAACTCCAACCAAGTACAACAACTAACCTTTCTTAGAACCCAATTCAAACAATCCTGTAGTGTGGCAGACCTTAATCTTGCGTGGCACCCAGAACTCTATTCTTTTGCTACCTGGAGGGGAGAGATAGAGAACAAAACATTTAAAAAACATGAGCTAGGAAGCCCAATGAGTGATGGTTTTAATATAAACATAGGTTTTTCTTTTGAAAATCTTTTATATAACTATTTTCAATGTAAATCAATAGAAGAATACTAAAATATCCAAATAGGTTCCAAAACACGAGCATCATCTGATAAAACATAATCACTTAGTAAAATTGCATGATAATAACTTTCCTCAAACACAACAAATGATAAAATCCATACAACCACAACCAAGTTTCGAAAACCAATCCCTGTATCCAATATATCTTGACTATGTGCACATGTCGACATAGAATCTTGTCATAGACTTAAAAACTGGGTCTGCAGTGCCTCTAACAATCCTATACGAGATTTCCTCTACCAGCTCAGAGACTAGATTCAAAGATCTTTTGATTATCCAGCAGAAGATAGGCTTAGAACCTAGATTCACAAATCTTGTGACCATCTTGTGCGGTCCATCAGGATATGCAATTTAAAAACTATATTATCATCTCAATGGTTTGGAATCCATTTCCATCAAAACCACTGCAAACATGAGTTTCCAACGAAATCTCGAGATTTCAACTCAAATCGTTATTTCCAAAGAAACCATGTTAAGGAAATTTGATGAAAAACCTTTTTCTGTTAAAACCATATAATATAATATAATATATATATATCTAAATCCAAGATTTCCAACAAAGAAATCATACACACACACACAACCTTACCAACTCCAACAGACGCACACACACAGAATACATTACTGGCCTTAAATTTACCTTACCAACTCCAACAGACTTAAAACTAGGCTTTCGGTAACCAAAAGCAATAGTGGGCATAAAGATAGACTTCTGTAGACCAGTTGGACACATAGTCAACCTTCCCCCAGCTAGGTTGGATGCATCCTCCTCCAATTGGACACACAGTTGATCCTCTCGGCTCATACAATTTAGAAACTGTATTTGCACCTCAATGGATTGGAATCCATTTAAAAACTATATTTGCATCTCAATTGTTTGGAACTCATTTCCATCAAAATCACTGCAAATATGAGTTTCCAACCAAATCTCGAGATTTCAATTCAAATCGTTATTTCCAAAGAAACCATGTTAAGGAAATCTAATGTAAAGCCTTTTTCTGTTAAAACCATATAATATAATATAATATATATATATAAATCCAAGGTTTCCAACAAGGAAATCACACACACACTTCAACTCATCCTGGATTTATCCAATTTTAGCTTAGAATCCAAAATTAAGACTAAAAATAACCACATAATACATTCTTGGTCCTAAATTTACCTTACCAACTCCAACAGACGTGAAACTAGGCTTTTGGTAACCAAAAGCAATAGTGGGCACAAAGACAGACTCCTGTAGACCAGTTGGATGCATAATCAACCTTCCCCTAGCTAGGTTGGATGCATCCTCCTCTAGTTGGATGCACAGTTGATCCTCTCAGCTCATACTTACCTTGTTGGACGCATCCCAGACACCAATTGGGCATATAGCTTGTCGATGATGGTCGACCTTCTATTTCTCACCTCAACAACCAATGTTTTTTCTCTCACACCTCTCTCTCTAATTTTCTTGGAGAGATTCACGAATAGATGAGTAAAATGAACCATTTTTCTTGGTATTTATTGGCTTTTCCAAACCATCCATGTCATCCTTACCTCATCTCTTTGTTTGACACATCCTACTAAAATTTTGTCTAAGTGTCAACTTATAAATCATTCTCACCTCAGAGTTAGCCATTTTAATTGCTTGCACCAACCTTCCCTCTTTCCTCATTTCTTAGTTTTTGTCTCCTTCTTAACGCATGGTTTCTCTTTTTATTTTTATTTTTCTAAGTGTCCAAGCACACTAACCCTCCTTATTACTCAAGTATTCGTCCAAGCATATTCCTTCATATTGGGATGAATGCCCTAAAGCCTCATAGATATATGTTATTTGAATCAATGGTTGATTAAATCTATATGCAAATTTTCATTAACCTAAGATCCAAGGTTATCTAATATAACTTAAACATACATATGGAGATATACAGGTAGATAATGTTTTAGTGATAGCTTAAATGGTCTGTAGTATATGGATAAGGTTGGGTGTCTTATCTTAGTCACACTACTGATACGACCCGCTTTGTAAATGTTATAATTATTGTAAAGTGTTACAAATGATCTAATTCTGATAATTCAAGTGGAGACATGTGAGCAGAGTATCCTATACAAAGAGTTTGTATAAGACCGGACGACGAAATGTTGAGTCTCTCTTTATAATGTCATTGTTAGAAGAGACTTACATTTTACCAGAATGACCATAGGTGACTTGACCTTAATCCTGAATGAGTTTTGAACTCATGCCTATGAGGGCAGTTATTTGATCTGCATGAGTGAGAGTGGCTAGATTCGCTGACTCAATATATTTACCATTTTGGGGATTCATCTGATCGAGGAGCTGGGAACACAACTATACAAGAAAAAATTCACTCATTCCCTATTGTTAGGGTAAGTGGATAAATTCTCTTTTAAAGTCTGATTCTGGGGCTTCAATAATGAGGCGTCTCACCCTCTCTTGGCCAGAGAGGGGTTCTGTCGTAGTTGGGCTATGACTAATGATTCATTAGAGGGATTAGTGGTATTTAAGAAGTTAGATGTAACTACAGAGATAAAACAGTAATTTGACCCCATTGTACTTATGAGTAATTTGTGAAGTGTCAACACACTGTCGATTAGTTATATTCAATGGACATAGAAATATATCTATAGTATAAAGAGTGCAGTTGTTGGTCTTTAATGGAGTGAGCGACAGTTAATGAAGGTTGGTTACGTTAATTAAAGAGTTTAATTAATTAATCAAGTATCATTGAAGCTTCAATCTATAGGTCCATAAGGTCCCCTCGTTAGCTCAATAAAGACTAATGAGAATCAAATTAATTTCGATTTAATTTGAATTGTTTAAATTGATTAAAGGGAATTTATTGTCTAAGATACAATTAAATAATGTATTGATAACTTGTAGAAATACAAGTTATTTTTGCTTTTAAGTTGGAACAACTAAGGTTTCTAATGATAAATTCTACTCATTTTTAGTAGAAACACATGGAATTATTCAAACATTAGAAAACTCATGCAAAAGAAGTTTTATTACTAAATATCGCGGCGCTAATGCATTGTATTGCAGGATTTCAACACGAGGATTAACGCTAAGGCATTAGAGAAGTGCCGCAGGGAAAGCTCTAACGCATGAGCCATGCGTCGGAGGGAGTTCAACGCAGAGAAGATTCATTGATCTAGGTTGACTGTGTCACGTCACCACTTGCAAGTATGGGCACCTGCAGCAGACGACGTTTGAAAAGCTTCCAAGCAGCAGGCGGCGTTTGACTAGGATATGGACTTTAATGCTGCCCATTCACCAAGTGGACATGACCAACGCCTATAAATAGATGAAGTCCCTCCAGAATTCGCAGTCAGAAAATTATTCAGTTAAGAAATTATTAAGATCATCACTCTCTGTAATTAGTGTAGTCGTAGTTTAAGCTGTGCTATGGTGCCAAGACGATCAGAAGGGTTGAACCACCATCGCCGCCGATTAAGGAGTGGAGGAAGCCAAGCTTGAGAAAGACACTTCGTCCTCTTCCTATACAAGTGATTGTACACAATAGAATTAAGCCAAAGAGATATAAGAAATTGTACTCTGCAGCTTGACTCAGTTTCCTTCATCTCATTTATCGCTTTCATTTCACTTGATTGAATATTGCTTTTGTAAAGACAATTTGCTTCTTTATAAAATTCATATATTTGATCCATCACATTTTTGCCATTGTTTATTTCTTGTTCATGCTGAATGCATTTATACTTTATGTAAAATTTCATTTTAACGCTTAAGCCAACTTGATCAATTGGTAAAAGCATCTTTAACTTAGATTGTTCGAGAGAATAACTAAGCCGTATCAAGTAGGACGCCTAGTATAGCTAGAGATAGACTTACTGGTGTTTATTGCATTCTGTGTTAGACGCGTGCAACCTAGAGATAAGTTTTGTAAGGTCTAACAAATGAACAAAAGATAAGCAAATCATCCCATCTTATCCACATCACATTCTGGTTTGTGTACACTCATCTTAGACCGACGCATCCACTTACAGTAAACTCCACTTTTGCATGATCCATCACTGACCACTCAACTATTTTGTATCTTCTTGCACAGGCATAACACTTTAGTGTAAATAACACATCTCTCATTCATTTAGGAAAACCCTTATAATAGATACAATGCAAGGTCCACGTTTTTTTAACTGAATCCCTGAGTACGACCCTAGACTTGCCAGGAACCTAAATTAGATTTATACTTGGGTCTGGTTTAGGAAAACTTGAACGTCATTAATAGGAGTGTCGTGCGTTCTGATTGCATATCTCTAATGCATCAACACATTTCAACTACTTAAATGCATCACAACATCAACACACAATTTATACTTAGCACTTATTTTTCCAACTTATTTTATACAATACACTCCCTACTCAAATCACGATAGCAACGAACAAGTTTTTGGCGCCGTTGCCGGGGATTCAGAAACAAGACTAACCAGAAATTTCGTTTGTATCTTTTGTAGGAACACTTTAGTCGAGGGAGTATTGCAAACTAAGCCTAAGCTTGTGAACGTTTATGAGCAGGGAGAGCACTTCTGAACTCAGATACGACCCCGAGATTGAAAGGATCTTCCGACGTAGGAACCGATCTAATCGTTGTCGAAGGTTGAGGCAGCAATTTCTCAGACAACAGAACAGGCAACGAGCAATGGCAGAAGAACAAGCAAATCAGCAACTAGCTCATACTGCACAGAATCCAATCCTAATGGCGAACAGCAGCATGCGTCCTATGAGAGAGTACACATCCCCTATACTGTATGATTTCTCTCCAGGAATCATCTAACCAACGTCAGATGGGACCAGGTTCGAGATGAAATCTGTAATGCTTCAAATGCTTCAGACTGCTGGACAATTTGGGGGTGGTTGTGGTGAAGATTCTCATGCCCACATGAAGTGTTTCCTGGAAATGTGTAATTCATTTGTGATTCTTGGAATCACCCTAGAGGCGATCAGGCTGTCTTTGTTCCTCTATTCTTTGTGTGATGACACAAAACAATGGGTGAGCTCACTAGAGCCTGGTGAAATCACCACCTGGGCGAAGTTGGTGGAAAAATTTATGCAAAAGTACTTCCCACCTACCACGAACGCGAGGAGGCGTCGAGAGATTATGAACTTTGAACAAGAAGAAGTTGAAACCTTAAGCGCCACATGGGAGCATTTTAAGGGATTAGTCAAGAATTGCCCAAACCATGGACTAACTTTAACTATCCAAATGGAGACGTTTTATGGAGGATTGAATAGAGCATCGCAGATGGCAGTAGTCGCTGCAGCGACTGGTGGACTTATGGACAAATCATACACTGAGCCTAAAGAAATATTATACCGCATTGCTAAACACAACATGGAATGGGTGGACG
This sequence comes from Benincasa hispida, assembly GCF_009727055.1. NCBI lineage: Eukaryota > Viridiplantae > Streptophyta > Magnoliopsida > Cucurbitales > Cucurbitaceae > Benincasa > Benincasa hispida. The sequence continues at coordinate 20,160,355 of NC_052356.1, forward strand.
ATACGTATGATGGAAGAACTGACAGAAAGAAGAGATCTTAGAATGTTAATTCTATCGATGCCAACACAATAGCCATACTTTCTGCTCAAGTGGCTACAATGACCAGCCTTTTGTAGAACATAACGCTAGGAAATGCATCAAATCAACAGAAGGTGAATCAAGTAGAAGTGTTCGGGCAGCCCATGGTTAGCTGTGTGGGCTGTGGAGATCCTCACTCCTATGCTGAATGTCCACAAAACCCGCAGTCAGTATGCTTCATAAAAAACAACCCATTTTCCAATACATATAATCCTGGATGGAGAAACCATCCAAATTTTTCTTGGACAGGAGGAAATCATCAGGAGCACCACCTAGGGGCAAACCAACAACAAAGGAATGGACCACCGCCTACATTTCAACAAATGCATCAGCCATATCAACAACCCTTTAATAGAGGAGGACAGGCGTCGAGCTCAAGATCTCCGCTCGAGAACCTATTAAAGGAATACATAGCCCAGAATGACGCACTGCTAAAAAGCCAGGCGTCATCTATCAAAAACTTGGAAATCTAGGTAGGGCAGATAGCGAGCGAGTTGAAAAGCAGGCAGCTTGGAGTAATGTCACGCGGTACTGAAACACCTGAGAACAACAATAGAAAGGAGCAATGTCACGCGGTGACGTTGCGAAGTGGAAAAGCTCTTGAAGAAAGAAGAATGAATCCAAGAAACAACAGTCCTTCGAAAAAATGCATCACACGTTCAATGGATCAAGAAGAAAGAACGCCTGAGACTACAAGCCATTCAGAACCCAGTACGTCTAATGCGAAAAAGCCTGAGGTGCCACTGAATGCACCATTCCCTAGGCGTCTAATGAAGAAGAATGATGAACAATAATTCAAGCGCTTTCTTGAGCTCCTAAGGCAGTTGCATATCAACATTCCGCTTATAGAGGCCTTGGAGCAAATGCCAACATATGTCAAATTTTTGAAGGACATTTTGACGAAGAAAAGAAGAGTCAGCGAGAAGGAAGTAATCGCGCTAACGCATTAGTAAGCAACAGTCTACGAAAGAAGCAGAAGGACCCTGGGAGATTCACAGTTCCTTACTCGATAGGAGGATTGGATGTGGGTCGTGCGTTGTGCGATTTGGGAGCTAGCATTAATCTCATGCCACTTTCAATTTTTAAGAAATTGGGAATTGGTGAAGCACAACCCACTTTTGTTACTCTTCAGCTTGCTGACAGAACAATTAAGTACCCAGAAGGAAAGATTGAAGACGTTTTGGTAAAGGTTGACAACTTCATATTCCCAGCAGACTTTATTATCTTGGACTATGAAGCAGATAGGGAGGTACCAATTATCCTTGGATGCCCCTTCCTAGCTACTGGGAAAGTTTTAATTAACGTGCATAAAGGCGAATTGACTATGCGTGTAGATAATAAAGAGGTGAAGTTTAATGTGCTCAACGCATTGAAGTTCCCAGATAGTGAAGATTGTCAATTAAACAGTATTGAGTTGCCTGAAGAAGAGACCCATGTATATGATGTCCTTACGTTGGAGAATCTGAAAGAATTAGAGCTGTCAAGTCTGAGTGAGCGGCAGACAAGGCCAACGCGTCCATCACTGGAGGAACCACCAGAACTCGAGTTGAAACAGTTACCTGGACATCTGAAATACGCCTTCCTTGGAACCAATAACACTTTATCTGTGATCATTTCCGTAAATCTTACAGAGCCTAATGAACAATCTCTCTTGCAGATGCTAAAAAAGCACAAGCGTGCAATAGGCTGGACGCTTGCAGATATCCGTGGCATTAGTTCATCTTATTGCATGCATAAGATTAGGCTGGAAGAAGGGAAGTCAGGGTCAATCGAGCCTCAAAGAAGGCTGAACCCCATAATAAAAGAAGTGGTCAAGAAAGAAATTTTAAAATGGTTGGACACGGGAGTCATCTATCCTTTATCCGATAGTAGTTGGGTAAGTCCAGTCCAATGCGTTCCCAAGAAAGGGGGAAGGACTGTGATAGTCAACAGCAATAATGAACTTATACCCTCGAGGATTGTCACGGGCTAGGACATCTGTATGGATTATAGGAAGCTCGACGCGACAACTAAAAAAGACCACTTCTCCCTTCCTTTCATCGATCAAATGTTTGACAGACTTGTGGGCAAATAATTTTATTACTTTCTTGATGGATACTCTGGTTATAACCAGATTTTGATAGATCCGGAAGATCAGGAGAATACAACATTTACCTGTCCCTTTGGAACATTTGCATTCAGATGCATGCCCTTTGGGCTATGTAACACACCTGGGACATTTCAAAGATGTATGATGGCTATCTTCTCTGACTTCCTAGAAAAGACCGTTGAAGTCTTCATGGACGATTTTTCAGTCTTTGGAGACTTATTCCAGTCATGCCTAGATAATTTGGAGGTCGTCCTGGCTCGATGCGAGGAAACAAACTTGGTGCTGAATTGGGAGAAATGTCACTTCATGGTGACTGAAGGAATTGTCTTAGAGCACAAAGTATCTAAGGCTGGCCTGGAAGTAGATGAAGCCAAAATAGATGTCATAGCAAAACTTCCACCACCATCAAATGTTAAAACTTTACAAAGTTTTCTAGGGCATGCTAGCTTCTATAGACAATTCGTTAGAGGATTCTTTCAGATTGCGCGACCTTTGAACACATTACTAGAGGCGAACCAACCATATGATTTTAATGAAGACTGCACTGACGCGTTTGAACCTTGAAGTATGCGTTGACGACAGCTCCAGTACTAATAGCACCAGACTGGACGCAACGCTTTATTCTCATGTGCGACACGAGTGAGTGACAGTAGGAACAATGTTAGGGCAAAAGAAGGGAAATTTGATACATCCTATCTTTTACACATCCAAAACACTAAATGACTCTCAGGAATACTACACCACCACTAAAAAAGAAATGTTGGTTGTAGTATTTGGTATTGAAAAGTTTAGATCACACCTAGTTGGTGCGTCAGCCACCATATATACCGATCACTCAGCCATAAAATTTCTGATGAGTAAAAAGGACGCAAAGCCAAGATTGATAAGATGGGCGCTACTGCTACAGGAGTTTGATATAAATATTCAGGATAGAAAGGGAATCGAGAACCAAGTGGCTAATCACCTGTCTAGGCTAGAACATCAAGAAATGCAAGATCAAGAAAGTGAAATTAAGGACGCACTCCCTGATGAAAGCCTGTTCAGAGTTGAAGGCAGGGAACCTTGGTACGCAGACATCGTCAATTACTTAACTACCAAGAAATTCCCTGGGAACTTCAACTCTCAGCAAAAGAAACGGTTAATACATGATAACAAGTTTTATTTTTGGGATGAACCGTTTCTATATAAGCAAGGCCCTGACTCCATAATGCGTCGATGCATTCCGGAGGAGGAGACACGACATATCTTAGCTGAGTGTCATGACTCTTCTTACGGAGGGAATTTCGGTGGGCAGAGAACCGCTGCAAAGATCCTTCAGAGCGGATACTTTTGGCCCACCCTCTTCAAATATACGAGGGAGTTTGTTCGTAATTGTGACCCCTGCCAACGCACCGAGAATATTTCTTGAAGGAACGCAATGCCCTTGAATAATATTCTCGAAGTTGAGCTGTTTGATGTTTGGGGTATTGATTTTATGGGACTTTTTTCCTTGTCCTGCGACCAACAGTATATCCTGCTTGCAGTAGACTATGTGTCAAAATGGGTAGAAGTAGTAGCCTGTGCTAGGAATGATGTGTCCACTGTTTCCAAGTTTCTTACCAGGAACATTTCATGCAATATTGAATGCCAAGAGCCCTGATAAACGACGAAGGTATGCACTTCATTAATTGCATCATTTCTAAATTACTTGCAAAATATAATGTTAGGCACAAGATCGCTACGGCCTACCACCCATAAAAAAATGGTCAAGTGGAAGTTTCTAATCGAGCAATCAAATCTATCCTGGAGAAAGTCTTCAATGCAACGTGAAAGGACTGGTCACAGAGGCTGGATGAAGCTCTCTGGGCCTACAGGACTGCTTACAAAACCCCTATAGGTATGTCTCCATACTCTTTTGTATTTGGAAAAGCTTGTCACTTATCTTTAGAGTTGGAGCACAAGGCATTTTGAGCAGTTAAGAAGCTAAACATGAACTTGGACGCCGCGGGCGCTCAATGCAAACTTCAGCTCAATGAGCTCGAGGAGTGGCGATTGAACGCGCACGAGAACAACAAGCTATACAAAGAAAAGACAAAGCGTTCACATGACCCAACACATCAGTAAGAAAGAACTTATTCTTGGCCAAAAGGTTCTATTGTTCAATTCATGTCTGCATTTGTTTCCAGGGAAGTTAAAATCTAGGTGGTTAGGAACCTTTATCATTAAGACAATATTTCCATATGAAGTAGTGGAATTAATTCGAGAGGATGGCACCAATGCATTCAAAGTAAATGGCCAAAGAGTAAAGCCATAATTTGAAGATGGACCGGAACGTCAAAAGTTATCTCTCACACTACACGAAGCCAGCTGAGGCCCACGTCGAAGTATCCCTGAATTTGCATTGCCATATTTTCCAGGGACACTTCCTTTATCCTTGTCTTTTTGCATTCTGTATCTTATAATGCATTTGAGTATATTGGTTTGTTTGTCTGTTTATGATTTCAAGATTGATTATTCTTTGTTTCTGCCTTCATAAATTAGAAATTTTACTTGTTTTCTTTTTAAAAGTTGTGTACAATCGAGTTGGGAATAACGGATGCATTAGACTCAAGTCTAATGCATGGCCTAGTTGAAAGGATGCATCTCGAGAATACAAAAGCATTCGAGTGCTTAGAAACCCAAGACGTCTCTTCAGCTTTACATTTATTACAGACGACAGGCGCTGCCTGACGTCAGCCCACTAACCCTCTCTCAGCCTACAAAACGATCGAACGGTTCATTTTCTTCTTCTTCCTCATTTCACTCTCGAGCTCTCTACTCTTTCGACCAAGACCCCTCAAACACCTGCAAAACCGAGGCTGCGCTCGTCATCTACGGCTGCCTCTAAGTCCTATACCAAGCCTGCCCCACCACCATTCATTCGTAACATAACCCCGGTGGGTGCAATGCATGACCCACTTTCAGCCTACCTTCATAATGCCTCATCTCCAGCCATGCGCCCACCGCCTCCACTTTTAATCCAACCTTTAGCAACCATCTACCCTATCGACTCAGACGCGTCTAGCCAACCACCGCATTTGCCCATCGTCATATCCTCCCCTGGGACGCCTCATACCTCAATGGGCACCCCTCCATTCGCTCCACCCATACCCCCCTTTGACAGTCTTGCGTCAGAGTGTAACCCTGAAGAGTTGGCTGAATTGGCTCAACTGGATGAGCAGGAAGTATTTGGAGCTATTTTGGTGAGCCTCAATCAAGGCCAAGAGAAAAATCAAGTGATGCGTTCCGACCCACCTAATGTATCACTCGAGTTGGACGAAGCGGAGCGATAGCTATGATGCTAGAGGCAGAATTAGAAGAAGAAGATGGAGAAGGAGATAGAGAAAAAGATAGAGAAGAAGAAGAAGGGAGAATTGGCCCAGACACGTCTCAATCACACCAAACCGACGCGAATGAAAGGCCTTTAAAATCAAAGCGAGTAACAAGGAAAAGAAAGTTAATATTGGAGGAAGAAGATGAGCAATCATCATCCAACCCTGAGGATGCAACGCATGGGAGTTGCTCAAGGTACGACGCACTAGAGAAGGACTTGGAAGACTACTAGCTTGCAAGGCAAGGGCGAAGGAAGACGACTCTCCAAAGGGAATTGGAGAATGAATTGAGAGAACTAGCAAGGGAAGCCAAAGTGCACGCGGCAAGAAAACGCAAGGTAATTGATGTGTTACCTAAGAAGACCTCGGGAAGAAAGCGTCAATTCAGTGATATATTTGTAGAAAAAGGCTTCTTTCCCGAGCACTACCCGCTGCCTATATATATAACAGAAACAATAAATGCATTGGAGTGGAGTCAGTTTTACGTTTGGCACACACGTATTTGGCCCAACCTCATTCGCATGTTCTACAACAGCGAGTTTGACATGGAGAAGAACACAGCCTTTGTTGATGGGGTATTAGTGCGCTTCTCAAATGACAAGATCAACAAAGTGTTCAACAGTGATAGTAATCCAGATGCGGAAGGTAATCGTATCTTGGAGCAGCCAATGCCAAGTCAATTGGAAGATGCGTTAAGAACGGTAGCCAAACCTGGAAGCAAGTGGAAAACTTTAAGAAACGGAGCAAAGATGCTAGCTTCTAGGAACTTAACTCTAGACGCGAATTTATGGTATTACTTGATCAAAAGAAGCATCATGCCTATAATGCATGATGAAACATTATCAAAGGAACGCGTCCTGGCTACCTATTGCATCATGCAATGCATCCCTTTAGACTTTGGAAGAATAATAAGGGATCAGATCAAGGCCATCAAGACCAAATCTAGAGGGTAACTATACTTCCCATGGCTGATCTATGCATTGTGTGAACGGGAGCATCCCTCTGGGGGATGATCATGAAGATATCGATGGCTTGATAGATATAAAGTTAGTAAGGTGTCTACTTCACGGTTCGCTACATCAACTTGTGTTACCTACCAAGGAAGTGGCAACCAAGCCTCGATCATCAAAACGCACCCCCAAAAGAAAACGTGTCTAGATTGTTGAACACAACGATGAAGCTTCAGAGCATGAAGAATATGAAGTTGAGCTTGAACTTCCGGGTGAAGAAGCACAACCAATCCTCAACCTTACTCTCCATGACTCACCATTGGCCCTGCCAGAAGGGAGTCCTAAACAAACACACCAAGAACCAACTCATATGGATCAGGCATCCCTTACTCTCTTCCTTCGCCCCCACCAAGTCCAATTCCCAATTTCATGCCTCCTCCAATAATCTTTGAACCAATTGGGTTAGGATCGAGCAACGTAGCAAATTTTAAAGACCCAGTTGGAAGAAATGAAGAACCAACCCCACCTTGACGTAGCGCTGATTTAGAAGAGTTGAAAAATTTTATCAGTGATCAGCTCAGACCACTGGCCGCGACCATCGAAGGTCTCCAGCAACAGAATCGGGTTCTAAGGAATTATCTAAGGCAGCAAACAAGACGGATGCAAGACCAATTCGTTTATACAATGCAGTACATCAATCAGGACTTTGTTAGAATGTTTGCTCTGCCTCTACTGCCTGCCCTTCTTAGAAGCCCTCTGCGCTTTATGGATGAAGACCTTGGAGAAGAACACATAAATGACGCACCAACATAATAGAGTTTTGGGGTGTTGGGTTATTTTTGTATTTTGATTTCATTGATATTCTTTTGTATTTGCTTGACTTGACTTATTTGTTTACTTCATGTGAATCTATGAAAATGAATGAGAAGTTTCCATCATTTTGTTCCTTGCGTTTGACCTTAACATAATTTATTTTTGTTCTTTAAATATTTTCTAAGTCTTATGCATTGTCTGACCTCAATGATATCAACTATATGAAATTTATAAGTATAGAGTAGGCATTAGGAAAATCAACAAGGCCTGAACTTCTCTAAAAAGACTAAGTTTACTTTCACGCGTGCAAGCTTCAAGTCTTAAACTCCTTTTGGACTCTCAAAGCCTTTTTGAAATTTTGTTTCTCTTTTAGCAATGAGGATTTAGCTCATCTCTAAATTTGGGGATGAGGGAAATCTGAGTTAAGACACATCAACGAGTACATCATAAAGAAAAGGGAACAAAATAAGAAAAATGTTAAACGTAACTCCTCTGTCATTACTTCAAAAGAAAAAACCTTAAAATGGCATGAGTTAAGTTGGAAAAGGAACTTAGCCGTAGTTGGATGCTCGCATGATACCTGTGAGGGCAAGCCAAAACGAAGTTAATTATCCTAGACGGCGTCCTATAGAACTCCTCTATCTAGTATGAAGAAATTATATCTTGAAACGCATGAATATTAAATATGAGTTTAGTTGTGAAGGGTTCTCACCTGTAGTTGGATGTTCTCATGACACCCATAAGGGCAAGCCAAAACGAAAGTGGGATACCTAAAACAACGCATAGGTAAGTAAAAATTCATAATTGTTTTTCTTTTTATCTGGAAATTATCTTAAAAATAACATCTAATGCATTGCTGGTTTAGAAAAAAAAGAGAATGTTTTGAGAAACAAAAGGAGTTGTTGATAAAATGCCTGCTGCATCTGAAACTCAACATTAATCCTTTTAAAAAAGAGTCAATCTGAGTTACATTTTCCAAAATCTTATCTCAAGCTTATGAATGAATATGATGAGAGGCGAACTCTGCACACTTAAGACAAAGAAGATAACAAAGAATTATTTTGGAATGTTTGAGGACAAGAATTGTTCAAATTTGAGGGTGGTGATAACTTGTAGAAATACAAGTTATTTTTGCTCTTAAGTTGAAACAACTAAGGTTTTTACTGATAAATTCTCCTAATTTTTAGTAGAAGTGCATGAAATTATTCAAACATTAGCAAACTCATGCAAAAGAAGTTTTATTACTAAATATCACGGCGCTAACGCATTGTACTGCTGGATTTCAAACAAGGATTAACGCTAACACATTAGAGAAGTGTCGCAGGGAAAGCTCTAACGCATAGGCCATGCGTCGGAGGGAGTTCAACGCAGAGAAGATTCATTGATCTAGGTTGATTGTGTCACGTCACCACTTGCAAATATGGGCACCTGAGCAGACGGCGTCTGAAAAGCTTCCAAGCAGCAGGCGGCATCTAAAAAGCTTCCAAGAGTCAGGCGGCTGACCAGGACATGGAATTTAATGTTGACCAGGATATGGACTTTAATGCTGCTCATTCACAAAGTGGACATGACCAACGACTATAAATAGATGAAGTGCCTCCAGAGTTTGTAGTCAGAAAATTATTCAGTTAAGAAATTATTAAGATCCTACTCTCTGTAATTAGTGTAGTCGTAGCTTAAGCTGTGTTGTGGTGTAAAGACGATCAGAAGGGTTGAGAACCACCACCACCGCCGGTCAGGGAGCGGAGGAAGCCAAGCTTGAGAAAGACACTTTGTCCTCTTCCTATACAAGTGATTGTACACAACAGAATTGAGCCAAAGAGATACAAGAAATTGTACTTTGCGGCTTGACTCAGTTTCCTTCATCTCATTTATCGCTTTCATTTCACTTAATTGAATATTGCTTTTGTAAAGACAATTTGCTTCTTTATAAAATTCATATATTTGATCCATCACATTTTTGCCCTTGTTTATTTCTTGTTCATGTTGAATGCATTTATACTTTATGCAAAATTTCATTTCAACGCTTAAGCCAACTTGATCAATTGGTAAAAGCATCTTTAACTTAGATTGTTCGAGAGAATAACTAAGACGCATCAAGTTGGACGCCTAGTACAGCTAGATAGACTTACTGGTGTTTATTACATTCTTTGTTAGACACATGCAACCTAGAGATAGGTTTTGTAAAGTCTAACGCATGAACAAAAGATAAGCAAATCATCCCATCTCATCCACATCACATTGTGGTTTGTGTACACTCATCTTAGACTGACGCATCCACTTACATTAAACTCCATTTTCGCATGATCCATCACTCACCACTCAACTCTTTTGTATCTTTTTGCACAAGCATAACACTTTAGTGTAAATAACACATCTCTCATTCATTTAGGAAAACCCCTATAATAAATACAATGCAAGGTCTGCGTTTGTTTAACTAAATCCCTGAGTTCGACCCTGGACTTGCCAGGAACCTAAATTAGATTTATACTTGGGTCTGGTTTAGGAAAACTTGAACGTCATTAATAGGAGTGTCGTGCATTCTGATTGCATATCTCTAACGCATCAACGCATTTCAACTACTTAAACGCATCACAGCATCAACACACCATTTATGCTTAACACTTATTTTTCCAACTTATTTTATACAATACACTCCCTGCTCAAATCACGATAGCAACGAACATGTATGTTGATACATTATAAAGTGTAATGTATGGTGATACATTATATAATTTAGTGAAAGATATAAACATTTGAATTTGATTCAAATATTTATTATATGAATGAGATTCATATAAAACTATATGTTAAACTTTAATGTAAATATGATTCATGTTAAATTTATATAGTTTTATGAGATAAATGAATATTTGAATATGATGCAAATATTAATTATGTGAATATGATTGATATAGAAACTATATGTTAAAATAATGTGATTGTGATTAATATTAAATCTGTATAATTTTATGAGAGAGATAATTATTTCAATGTGATTCAAATATTATTTATATGAATGTGATTCATATAAAAATTATAGGTTAAAATTAATATGAATATGATTCATATTAATACCACGGGTTATTTGGGAGAATAATAAACTATAGATTATATTATTTGTGATGCAATATAAACTATAGATTATATGTTATATATGATATAACATATAGTTTAAATATATATTAAATTTAAATTTAGAATTTGAATTTAATTAAATAACACCCTTTGGGAGTTATTCTCTCAAATTAATAAAAATAAAGGGGAGAGAGTTAACTCCCCCAACCCTTCAACCTCTGAACCATTTAGCCTTTCCTTCTCACGTAAAAAAAAAAAAAAAAAAAAAAGAAAAAGCGATGATGTTCTTCTTTCTGGTTTTTTTGGTCTCTGTGTATTCTAAGTTTTTCTCCTCTCCTTTACTAAGATTAAGTGCAAGCCCACAAACTCTGCATGATTCTCATCCCTAAGAATAATGGGGAAGACTTCGTGGTGATGTTCCTTTTTCCTTGATGGTGTGTACGTGGTGCCGGGTGTGGGAGATCAAGAGAAGATTGGGAAAGTTCGTGTTGTAGATAGGAAATGCGAAGATATAGATCTTCATGGGTATGTATTGCTTAATCCCTCCTTCTCTAATTGCACAGAAGAAGCATGTTTAGGTTTTGTTTATCGTATGTTTCCATTGACTCTAATTTTTTTTTGTTCTGCAAAATGAAAATTAGAGACCGATGCATTCGATTACTTCTGATATAGGTATTCATATTCCCTTTAATTGGTGTCAGAGCCATCTCGAGTCTCCAATTTTTCCATTTTCGAACATCAATTTAGTGTTTTTTCGTGGGATTTATGTTTTGCATTATTGAATGTTGAATGTATGAGGGTTTGCACTTTGGATGTTTTAAAAATTTGGCATAGATTATTGCTTTAAAGTTGTTTAAAGTTGTAACTGCCCAGTGTTTGGGCATTTAAATTCAAAATTGAGTCTTTAATTTAACTAGCATTTCGTGTATAAAATCAAGTTGTTCATATCGATTTTGGACCCATTCTACTTCTTCTAACTTGGATTCCATAAGAACTTTCAAAGATTGAATCTCCACTCAATTGGGAGAACAACTTTCGTGCCATATACTAACGAGAACATTGCCCTAGTTAAGGTACAAATTGTTGTACGATAACCATATAAGGCAAAAGGAAGCATTTCGCTCCGATCTCGATATGTTACTATCATTTTTCCATAGTTCTCTTTATATTTTTGTTAGCTGCCTCGACTATACCATTAATTTTTGGTTTATAAGGAGTTAAGTTGAGGTGCTTAATCTTAAATTACTCACATAGATCATTCATCATCTTATTGTTTAAACTTCTTTCATTGTCGGAGATTATAGTCTCAAGGAGGCCGTATCAACAAATGATTTCATTCTTGATGAATTTTATCACAACTCCCTTTGTCACATAACAGTATGAGGCTGCTTCAACCCACTTAGTGAAGTAATCTATGGCTACTAAGATGAATCGATGCCCATTTGAGGCCTTAGGATCAATAGAGCTTATAACGTCCATTCTCCGCACGGAAAAAGGCCAGGAAGCTGTTAAAACATGCAACTCAGATGAAGAGCTATGAACCTTATTTGTATATATTTGACACTTGTGACATTCTCTTCTATATTTTATGCATTTGGTTTCCTTTGACATCCAATAATAACAAGCCCTGGAGATTTGTCTAGCCATTAAATACCCATTGGCATGTGTGGACCTACCACGAATAGGGCGGGGATTCCCTGATTAGGCGAGGAATATGGGAGTGAGTGAAAGAACAACTTCCTCGTGAGCTAAACAGGACAAAGACGATGAATGCATTCTCCATTCTCGTCTCCGCCCGATTAGCCTCTATTTATTTATTTAGTATAATTATTTAATGTTATGTTATTACTATTATTATATAAATATTTCATTTAAATTTCAAGTTTGATTGTTTATTGGTCAAGATAATGAATATGTTTAAACTAATATTTAAACTTAGATTATATATGTCAATTATTTGATTTATATTTATTTCTTTTTACTAAAAAAGTTCATTAGTTTTTAGGTCAAAATTTGACTAATTTATCTTTAAATTAAAATTTTCATGTAAAACTAGCCATAATGAACAATTTAGTGACAGAGTTAATTATTTAATTAAAAATTACCCAAATAGTGATTTAAATTAATTATTTTTATTTTTAAAAAATCACTAATGGGGAAAATTTCCCATGGGAACCCGATCCCCATAAATTACTTGTGAGGAATTCTCGTCCTGATCCCCATGGGGAATGAAATAAGGAGTGGGGATGGGATGGGGAATGACATCCTTGAGCTTGCCCTGTTCCATAGATATCTCTAGCCATATATCCCTTCGTGGACTTCTTTCATAACTTGGTTATCTTCACTGGTGTCTACACATCTCAAAAGTATGATATATGATTTCATTTATAAAACATCTCTTCATTCAAAACGAATTTTATTGTCAAACGTCAAAAGGTTCGTTTATCGCTTTGGGATGTATTAGGGGGATATTCGCTGCATTTTAGTTATTTGCTTAATATCATGAAACCAAGGTTGACCATCTAGTTCCTCTTTAATGTTCATACAAGAGGTTGGGACATCTCGTTTCTAAATTTTGATTGGGTTCACCTTCTCATTGAGATCTACATTGAACATGACTGCTAGAATGGCCAAGGTATTTGCTATATCTGATTATTCTCTTTTCGTAAATAGTCAAACGGGATCCAAGGGCTAAAAAAAAAGAAAATACGGAATGCCCTCAACATGAGAATCTGGAAAGTCTATGTTTAAAGAAGGTATCCAAAACTCTCGAGACACCCTCTATAAGGGCATCTTAGGATGCTCAAGAATATCAGATGTTAAGGCATCTTAGAATACCATAAATCAAACACGATAATCTAGCCACTCACTCCATGAGAATCTAGGGATGCTTGTGAAACAAACGACTCCTAATGGTTATCCTTTCATGATCAACATTTTGTTTTTAAATTTTTAAACTTAATTATGAAGTATGTTTGGCTGATTTATTATTAGGCAAAACTGTAATCAACCTGTTCTGTAACATGTTGTATATTTTATCTAAGAAACATATTTCATGTTGTGCAAATTTTGTATGGAGAAATTTTCCTTATTTGTTAAAACGTGAGGTATAGATTTGCAAGACTTGTTTTCCTTTCTTGTAGAGAAGACTCTTTCAATCTTTAAATTTCTTCTCAAGATTGCACATTATATATTATGACTTTGTTCCTTTTTAAGGTGGCCTCTTTGAATAAGAAAATAGATGTGTTAAGATTTATAGAATACTTTCTTATAATAAGTCATTTGTAGAACTTATTTAGCTTTAAAATCCTAAGTTATTGAATTGTCCTAACATATTTTTGGCTTCAACTAGGATGAAATGGTAGGAAAGTAGAAATATTTTGAGTAAGACATCGAAAACCCTTGATCATTGATTTTTAAAGTATTTTCTTATAACTATCATGTTTATTGAAGAAAATTTGTGCAAATTCCAATATTGTAGTTTCTGATGCAATTGCATTACCGAACGTCTGGACATAACTTCAAAAAAAGAAAGAATATCATTATTACAACAATTTTGGAAAGAATTCTCCAACTGTTAATACAGAAAGGTGAAAATAACTTCAAAGTAGTTACAAATCAGTTACATTTAAGCTACCTTTAAATACACTGTGTAACTAATTGTAAAGTGTAAGAGAGAAATTTTTTTTACAGAGTGATCAAGAAAGCTTGAGACTTATCTTGTAGCAATCTTGTAATATTCCCTAATAAAACTCCAGTCGCTTCTCCGTGGATGTAGGCTATCCTTGGCTGAACCTTGTAAACCATCGTGTCCATCTTCTTCCAGATCATCTTGTTTTATCGTGTACTTTTGATCCACCGATCGTTTAGCTTTTATCCAACGATCGTTTACCTCGGCACCTCTATCGTGTAGACAACCATCGTCTTGAACCTCATCGTCTAGACGATCTTCAATAAAGCCTTCATCGTCTAGACGACTCTTCTTTTATCGTCTAGACGACCTCCAGCTTTAAATCCCTTGCCTAGACGACTGAAGGTTCATCGCCCCTACGATTTCCAGCAGCATCTCCCTCTGGTTCTCTTTTTTCTTTTCTCTCTATTTTCTCTGCAACAAAGAAAAGAAAAGTTTAGACATTCGAGTTCTACAATCAGCAGAACCAAGTTCTAATCTCAGCCATCAAAGTGTAAGGTCGAGATCTCTCATCACACGGATTGTGCTTTCAGCACATTGTTTTGTGTTTGTGTGAATAAGAAAGGTGGTATTCGGTATTCGTATAAGGCCTGAGTTTTGTCAAGCCCAAAGATCAAGTGCAATATGTTATTCCAGTCCAAATTTCTTTTATCAAGCTCAACAAGTGGTATCAGAGCCTGCAAGAAAGCTTCAAGATTAGTTAAGATTCAAAAGAAACAAAATCGTGGAGATTTTCAGTTGAAATTTGAAATAGATATGGCAGTAGTAAGGTATGACATTGAGAAATTTGATGGGAAAGGCGATTTTGGTTTATGGAAAGCCAAAATCAAGGCTATCTTGGGACAACAAAGGGCACATAAGGCCGTAGAGGATCCAGCCAAGCTGTCGAGCACTGCAACAGAAGAAGAAAAAGAAAACATGGAGCTAATTGCTCATGGAACACTGGTTTTAAACTTGTTTGAAAGTGTCCTAAGGCAAGTGATTGATCAAGAGACAACTTTTAAGATGTGGAGCAAATTGAATGAGCTATATGAGACTAAAAATCAACCCAACAAACTTTTCCTAAGGGAAATGTTCTTTACCTTCAAGATGAGTGCTTATAAATCCTTAACAGAGAATCTAGATGATTTCAAGAGGATAACTACTGAATTCAAGACTCAAGGAGAAGAGATTGGGGTAGATAATGAAGCTTTTGTGCTTCTCAACTCATTGCCGAATTCCTATAAAGATGTGAAGACTGACCTAAAATATGGGAGAGATTCCCTAACTACTGACATCATAATTTCTGATCTCAAAATCAGGTAAATGGAACTTATTACTAGCAAGGAAGACAAGCTTAGTGCAGAGGACTTATTTGTAAAGGGCAAGTCAAAATAGAATAATATGGAAAAAGGAAAACAAAGCTCTAATGAAGAAGGGAAAGAAAAGTCCAAGGTCAGATGCAAGTATTGTAAAAAACTTGGACATTTAATTAAAGATTACAGAAATTTGAAGTGGAAGAATGAGCAGAAAAACAAGCAATCACAACCACAACGAAAAGTCCAACCTAATCAGTCAAGTGAAGTCTCAGTTTGTGAGGACTCTTACTTTTATTCTGATGCTTTGGCTACCTCCAATAGTAAGGCAGAAGAAGAAGCTAATAAGAACCTAGATTGAGTTCTAGATTTAGGGTGTTCTTTCCACATGACACCTCATAAAGACTGGTTTAGTACCTACAGAGAGTTGGATGGAGGATCAGTCTACATGGGAAACAATAACTCATGCCCAGTGGTTGGGATTGGCTCAGTCTCACTAAAGCTAGAAGATGGAATAGTCAAGTTATTGAGGAATGTCAGACATGTGCCTAAGCTGAAGAGAAATCTAATTTCACTAGGCATGCTTGATTCTATTGGCTGTGAATACAGAGGCAAGGAAAGTTACTGTGAAGTTTTGAAGAACAATAAGCCTATCCTTAGAGGGGTGAAGATTAATGGAGTGTATGTTGTTCAAGGAGTTCTTAAAGTTCACTCAACTTTGGTTATGACTCAGAAGTAGCCTACTGAAGGAGATCTATGGCACAAAAGACTCTCACACATTAGTGCCAAGGGTCTACAGGTTCTTGCGACCAAGCAATTCTACCTAAGGGAGTTCATCAGAGCCTATCTTTTTATGAACATTGTGTGAGAGGAAAGGCTACTAGGCAGAGTTTTATGAAGGCTCAGCGTACAACCAAGGCCATCCTTGACTATGTGCATTCGAACCTATGGGGTCCTTCACCTTTTCAGTCCTTAAGTAGAGCCAGGTATTTCTTAACCTTTATTGATGAGTATTTAAGAAAAAGTTGGATGTATTTCTTTAAATCTAAGGATTTAGTTTTTGAAAAGTTTAAATAATGGAAGATCATGGTTGAAAAATTGTCTAACTGTCAAATTAAGTATCTAAGAACTGATAATGGGCTTGAGTACTGTGCAGAGGAGTTTAATGTTTTTTGTAGACAATATGGTATAACTAGACACAAGACAGTTAAGTATACACCTCAGCAAAATGGGGTGGCAGAGAGGTTGAACAGAACAATAATGGAGAGAGTAAGAAACCTATTGTCTGATGCTATACTTTCTGAGAAAGTTTGGGCAGAGGCAGCCTCATACACTGTCTATACACTGAACAAATGCTCTCATGCATCTCTTAACCTTCTAAACCCTGAAGAAAGGTAGACCAAACAGCCTCCTAACCTGAATAACCTAAGGATGTTTGGTTGCACTGGTTTTGTTCATCAGAGTAAAGGAAAATTAGCTGCCAGAGCTGTGAAGTGTACGTTTTTGGGCTTCACAGAAGGTGTTAAAGGATTTAGAATGTGGCACCCTACTTAGAAGAGATGCATCACTAACAAAGATGTTATTTTTAGAGAAGATGAAATGTATATGTAGAGATCTAATCCGAATGTTTCAATACCTCAAGTGAAGAATGATAAAATTGAGGTGGAGCAAGTTCTAATCCCTACTTCTGATCCTTCAAGCTCTGAATCATTTTTTGATATACCACCCCATCTAGAAGAAGAAGTAGAATATGTTACTATTGATCCCGAGTAAGAAGAACCAGACTTGAGAGGGTATAGCCTAGCTAGAGATAGGTAGAGAAGAAACATTGTGCCACCTTCAAGGTATGAAGACTACTTAGCTTTGAATGCTTTTGATTTATCTAATGATTCACAACCCTCAACCTTTGAAGAAGAAGTGAGTTGTTCTAAAGCTAAGATGTGGATAGAAGCTATGAATGAAGAGATTGATTCACTAGTGAGAAACAACATGTAGGATTGTATCAATTGCAGTGGAAGCACAAGGATCATCTAAGCATTCAAATGCACTAATTTTGGCATAATATAAAGCATGCTTCTGCAGAAAATGGGTTTCAAGACATACCTCTTGTAGAACTTCTTCAAAGCTTCTTCTCCAGCTGCAATCTTCTCCATATCTTGTTGTAGACCATCTCAAGATCTTCCACTCTATTCTCTTGGTGCTCTAGACTGACTCAAAACAAGCTTGAATCAAGGGATGAAGGAGAAAAGTTCACTGCTGCAACAAGGTTGAAGAATCTTTCTTCAAACCAGTTTTTCTCTCAAAAACCTTTTGATTGCATGCCCGATTTTCACTCCAATCTCTTCAATATATTGCAAATCAACATGCAAAGAAAAGAGCTGCATGAGTTGCAGCTCATGCTTGGAGAAGACAAAGGCAAGACAATGCAATGCGTGTGAGCTAGTTACTTCAGAGATGGATAATGGACAAATCCATTTTTCCATTTAAATGTGTTTTTTTTTTCTTTTCCTTTTTCAATTTTATCTAAAGATCAAATTTTGATTTAAAAAAAAAACTATTTGATTTTAAAAATGAAAAATTAATTAATTTCATAAATTAATTATTAAATAAAACTTAATTAATTTAATATCAAATATTAAATTAATTTAACACACATCCATCTTTATATATTTAAATCATAATTTAAATATATAAATACTTCTATTCCGTTTAATTCTAAAATTAAACATAATTATGTTTCATATAATTACCAATTCTCTTAATTGCAATTTGAACGTTTCAAATTAACTTATCACGCTATTCTAGAGCTAGTCTGTTACGAGGTAGTAGGGGGACCTCGTGAACCTACAGATCATGGGTTCCAATGATCCGAGATTAATTAGCTAAACTCATTAGACCAGATTAATCTCCATTCGTTAACTAATGGGCCATTCCACAAAAGCCCATAATTGCACTCCCCTTACTGTAGATATATTATGTCCACATGATTTAACCATAATCAGTAAGTCGACCCTTCATATGTTGTTCGTAATAATGGCTGGGTCAAATATATGTTTTACCCCCAAGATAACGTCTTATTCCTCACGTCTCTACTGATCCTCTAATGAACAACTGGTTTGTGATCCAATCACTAAACCAAACTCTCAGCCAAGTGAGGATCAGATCCTTAGGACCATACACGAGCATATAATCTCTCATTCTCCGAAGATATTTGAGAATGTTTTTAACAGCAGTCCAATGGTTATGACTAGGATTGAACTGAAAGCTGCTGACAATTCCTATGGCATAGCATATGTTGGGACGAGTACACAACATTGCATACATAAAACTCCCAACTGCAAATGCATATGGAATTCGATTCATCTCCTCAACCTCTTGAGGTGTCTTAGGACTCTACTCCTTAGACAAGTGAATTCCATGCCTGAAAGGTAAAGATCCTTTCTTGGAATTTTGCATTTTATACCTAGACAACATCTTGTCTATATAAGATGCTTGAGATAATGCCAATGTTTTGTTCTTGCGATTCTGAACTTTTTAGATTCCAAGAACATACTGTGCTTCTCACAAATCTTTCATTTGGAATTGTGAAGCCAACCATCTCTTAACGTTAGCTAGATATTCTACCTCATTCCCAATGAGTAGAATATCATCAACATCAACACCAGAAAAGCGACAATTTTGTTGACGATTTTCTTGTAGACACAGGGTTCATCAATATTTTGTTCAAAGCCATAAGATTTGATCGCAGTGTCAAATCTCATATTCCAGGATGTAGAAGCTTGTTTTAATCCATAAATGGATTGATTAAGCTTGCGAACTTTGTGCTCTTGACCTTGCTGTATAAACCCTTCTGGTTGAGACATATAGATACTCTATTCAAGATAGCCATTCAGAAAAGCTATCTTGACATCCATTTGCCATATTTAATAATCATAAAATATGACTATGGACAAGATATTCTAATAGACTTTATCATGGCAACTGGAGAGAAGGTTTCTTCAAAATCTAACCCCTCTCTTTGGGTAAACCCTTTTGCCACAAGTTTAACTTTGTAGGTCTATACCTTACTAGCTTTGTCTCGTTTTCTCTTGTAGATCCACTTGCAACCGATAGGTTTTACCCCTTTGGATTGATCTACAAGATATCAGACAGAATTAAAATGCATAGATTCCATTTCAAGGTCCATGGCTTTAATCCATTGGTCTTTGTCCACATCGTTCTTTGCTTGATTAAAAGACAATGGATCCTCTAAACCATCATCTGGTATGATGACTTGAGTTTAAGTTAAACCCATGTACCAGTCAGGCTGTTGCACAACCCTCCCACTATGACGAGGCATTCTCAACTCTTGAGAAGGATGTGAAGTATCAGTTTCATCAACAACTCTTGTTGACAGACCTGCTCTATCAACAACTCTTGTTGAAGGATCTGCTCGATCAACAACTCTTGTTGATACGTTTGTCATTTCTCTAGACATTTCTTCTATTACTAGCTTACTGCGAGGTTGATGGTTCTTTATATAATCTTCCTCCAGGAAGGTTGCATTTGTCGATACAAGTACTTTATCTTCCCGAGGATCATAAAAGAGGCCACCTTTAGTTTCTTTTGGGTAGCCTACTAATAGGCATATTTTTTAACGGTGTTCCAACTTTTTAGGATTTTGCACAAACACATGTGCTGGACAACCCCAAATTATGAAGTGATATAAATTTCCTTTACGTCATCTCCAGAGCTCGTAAGGTGTTTTAGAAACACTTTTCGAGGAAACCATATTCAAAATATACACTACAGTCCCAACTGCGTGTCCCCAAAAAGAATTTGGTAACTGTATGTAACTCATCATGGAACGAACCATGTCCAACAAGGTTTATTTTCTCCTCTTTGCCACACCGTTCTGCTGGGATGTGCCAGGGGCTGTGAATTGAGACTGAATTCAATGTTCTATCAAATAGTTTTGGAATTATGTGTCCATATACTCACCATCTCAATCCAATCGAAGTGTTTTAATCTTTTTACCTAATTGGTTTTCAACCTCAGCCTTATACTCTTTGAACTTTTCAAAAGTTTCAGAATTTTAGTGCATTAGGTGAATATGCCCATACCTTAAATAATCATCTATAAAACTAATGAAATATTCAAACCCTTCTCATGCTCTAACATTTAGAGACCTACAAAGGTCTGAGTGAATCAGCTCTAGGGGTTCTTTGGCTCTAAGACCTTTTCTAGAAAAAGATCTTTTTGTCATTTTACCTTCAAGACAAGACTCACATGGTGGTAATGAAATGTCTTTTAACTTATTTAAAAGACCGTTCTTAACCAATCTCTTAATCCTGTTGAGATTTATGTGACCCAGTCTCAATTGTCAAAGATAGGCATTTGGAGAAATCTTCCTTTTCTTATGAGTCCCAACACTTTTAAATATCTCTATATTCAAAATAGCTTTGACCTCAGTTGGTTTTAACATGTACAATTTATTTTCTAATTTTGTAGAGCAAATCTGTTTATTTCCCATTTTGATAAACACTTCACCATTTTCAAAATAAACTTTATAATTTTGTTCTAGCAAACAGGAGACAGAAATTAGATTCCTTTACATAGAAGGAATATAATATACATTTTTCAAATAAATGTACTTATCTCATATAAATAACTTCATATCTCCCACTACTTTGGCCGAAACAATCTCCCCGGTCCCTACCTTAAAGATTGTTTCACCTTCTGTCAACTGTCTCCAGGAACTTGTTTCCTGTGAGATAGTACATATATGATTAGCGGCACTTGAATCCATTATCCAGATTTTATCGTTTTCCACTAAACATGCTTCGATAACTAGTAAATCATATTTATCTTGTTGTTCGAATTCAACATTCTCATCTACATAATTCATAATTTCAAATGAGTTGGGAGATAGAGGATAATCCTCTGTTAAAACTCTTTTGGTATAATCAACCGCTAGTAATTTGTTTGTTGATTTGATTTTACTGTTATGTACATCGGAAGCGAGTATTCTAGAATTCGACATGCTGATAAAATTCAAACAAATTCTAATTAGCAAATTGTTACTAAATCCAAAGTCAAGTTTTTAGCAAAAAAAGTAATAATGTACCCATAACCATTATTTATTTGCAACGATATTTTAGTGAGTCAGAATACTGTGCTACCATGGGGCAGTCAGATACTTTCATAAAGAGAAAAGTTTTGACCAAAACACTATCCCTGAAAATAACTCTTATTCCTATTGTCTCCCGGAATAACTCTTATTCCTACTAGTTGTTTTAGTTATTGTTTTCAGTCAAGATCTTTACTAACAACTTAGTAATTCTTGTAAGTGTAACCCGACATTTTCAGATCCTATAAGATGGTATGAATTTGCCTCCAAAATAGAAGACAACATCCAAGACAGAATTATAAGACATTATTCATTTTACTAAAGCTTGTGTTGTTCTGAATCCTATGTTACAACCCTCTGAGGGGATAGCCGTCGCTAAACGATTAGCAAAAGGCCGCCTAAATCAAACCAGCAGGCGCAACCTAGGAATCCCACGGTTCAGACTAATGGAGGAGACCGTAGGATATATTGACACATATCCTTCACCCACTTACTATGAACTACTTCCTCCGTTTACCTTGATATTGACTCATACAAAACACTTTCCGAATGGAGGCCACTTCCAGGGTGACACGAAGCATCATATGAATCTCAAGGTGTAAACTATGTGGAGATGTGGCAGTTGAAAACTATATATCGTATAATAAACTTATATTTGAACAACTTCCTCTTATTCACCAAAATCTAGATTTAAGCTAAAAAATACTTCCCGAATGGAGGTCACTTCCAGGGTGACACGAAGTACCACTTAAATCTGGACTATGAACTCTTAGAGACGTGAAAGCTAAAAAATAACGTATCGTATATGTTATTAATCTCCCACTGAAGTTTTCTAATAACTCTATCATATAGAAGTTATTAAACTGCCATTGAAGTATTCTATTTTGGGTAGATTTATACTTAGGTTCTTTTCGACTAATAAAACAACCCTAAGTCTATGTGGTTTATCCAAGTATAACTCTTATAATTGGATTTTAACCTATGATGTCTAGGTGATAAACTATTTTATTACCTTACATCACTCACGTATGCATATAAAACCGGTTACCAATGCTCAATAATTCGGACATAATCCCCAGGTAGGAGGTGTTCCGTAACCTATCAACTTAAGTACCCCCAGCCTTAGACAAGATTATATACCAGTTGAGTTTGTAACCTTGGTTTTATAAGTTTTAACAATTAAAACAGGTGGTCAACCTACGTGAGCAAGCAACTATTGTTTATGGATTTTAAATGTCTATCCCAATTTTATAACAACTTATAAAACTTTAGACATGATAAACATCCACAACATACATGAGACATTAATTTAATATAACATTTATATTAAATACAAGAAACCCTAACATGCATACTATATATTATAACAATTATAACGTACTTTCAATGCATGTTACATGCTTCCTATGTTGGGATTTTAAATCTAAATGGCATACTATATGTACATACAAGACTTATTTAATTATAACATACATAAAATACATAAATAATTAAACATAGATTGATATGGTTTTAGTTTTGGCAAAAATAAGCAAACAAAACCTAATTAGTACAAAAAAAGCTTCCAAATCGCTCCTTGACTGCTCGAACCACTCCAAAACGAACTCAAGTAGCTTGAATCGGACCCAAACTGTTTGTACCAAACCAGCCAAGAACCATTCGAAGCTGAAACAGACCATACCACAAGAGAACCGGTCGAACCGGAAACCCTTGCACATGTTCAACATTTCACTAAGTTTCATCGTTTAGCAATGACGACCATCGTCTAACATTTTGCCAAATCGTTTTGTAAATGCTTAATCATTTAGCACGCGAAAAGGTAAACGATCATTAAATGCCATCGCATAGCATTCAATGCATCGCCTAGCTCCCGTATAGAGGTAAACGTGTTGGGGTTGATGCCCTAAAATTTCGTGTCCTATAGTTTGTAAACAGTATATACGAAAACTTGTGTTGTTAATATATGATGTTTACTTCACATCTTGTATTTTGCTCGATTAATTGTTTTATTTGCTTTATCACAAACCAATAAACATAAAACCCCTGGTTATCTGTATGTGACTCAAGCATGTATGTGGTGACATAGAAGTGGATCATGTCTTGAGTGATAAACAAAATGGTCTGTAATAAATGGATAAAGGAGAGAAACCTTATCCTGGTAACGCTACGGACGCAGCCTACTTTGTGGAATGGTCACAAGTGTTGTGACTTATCACAGATGGTTTGATCTTGATCATTCGTGTTAGGGATATGCGAGTGGGGGCATCCTATACAAAGAGTTTGTATAAGACCTGACCACGAAGTGTTAACGTCTCGTTATATAACACTGTTCATGACAGAGACTTCACTTCACTAGGATGACCATAGGTAACATGACCTTAGTCCTGAGTGAGTTGGGAATTCCTGTAATTGAGGGTGGTCCTTTGATTTGTATGGGTACGAGTGGCCAAGTCGTCGATTCAAACCTACCATTTTGAGAATTTGTTTGATTTGGGAGCTGGAAACTCAGTTACACAAGATGGAATTCACTCCTTCCTCGAGGCAAGGGTAAGTAGATAGATGGCTCCCTCAAGGGCTGATTTTGGGGCTTGAACAATGTGGCACCACATGCCTTCTCTTGGCCTGAGAGGTGTTCATACATAGTTGGACTATGTTGTATTGTTCATTAGAGGAATCAGTGGTACTTAAGGAGTGAGATGTAACTATAGGGGCAGAACTGTAAATTGATCCAGCTGTACTTACGAGCATCTGTGAAGGGTCATTGTACTCATGATTGGTTATATCCAATGGACACAGAAATATATCTGTGGTAAGAAGAGTTCAGCTGTTGGTCTTTAGTGGAATCACTGACAGTTAATGGATGGTGGATCTCGTGGCTAAAGAGTTTAGTCAGCTATTCACGTACCGTTGGAGTTTCAAGCCACAAATCCATTAGGTCCCCTAGGTAGCTTGGATAAAGTCGAGAACCAGTGTTTGGGTTAATTTGAAATGTTCAAATTTACAAGAGGATGTTCAATTATATATGATATAATTAGACTGATTAATTATATATGATATAATTGGCTAAATGTATGAGATACATTATTTTGGAGGATGAGATATAAATATGATTTATATCTAGTAAAGGAGAAAATACTATAATAGATATGTGATATCAAACTATAGGATGTAAATATAATATGATTATATTAATTAATTAATTAATTATATGATAATTAACCAGTTTTTTTTCCACGTTCGGACATGGATAGTGGGCATCGTTGATTATGGTAACTGATGGGTTAAAAATGAAAAAAAGTTTTCATTTTGCATTGACAATTCTACTTCAACTACCCAAAAGAATTCGTGAAACGATCGCTCGAAAGCCTATACGATAGTTGCTTCTTCGTCTAAACGATTGTCTACCTCACGATTTCTCTAAACGATCGTATACGTTTTTCCTAAACGATCGTTCGACCTTTCCTACACGATTATTTAGCTCCTGTATGCGATAAGCACTTCTACTATACGATAGCAATGTTATATCTCTCACTTGCTTATCGTCTACATGACTCGTTGTCCTCTGTCCTCTAACAAATTCACGAAAGCCCACTCTTTGGGTTTTCACTCCGAGAATACCCGAGGTTCATTAGTGGTGGTGTCGTCCCCGCTGCATCGTTCGTGTTCGCGTTGATCGTGTTGTTGCAGTCGACGTTCCCGTTGGGTGTTGGTAGATCTATTGGAGGGATCTGCTGCATTGGGGTTCAGAAGTTCGAAGAAAGTCTTCAACTGGTATGGAACCTTTTCCATGTTATTTATCATGTTCTGAGCATGCCGATAATTAGATTTATGTGCATAACTGTATGTGTTGAATGTATATTAGTTGTACTTCGGTCACTGTGAAATCGGAGCGATTTGAACACGCTCATGGAACTCTCGATATGGGATCCTTCAAAACGATCACATAGTGTTATCGCATAGCAATTCGATGCATCATTTATCTCCCGATCAAAGATAAACGATCGAAGTAAGCGATCGCTCAAGGCTATCGTATAGCTCTTCATCACTATCGCTTAGTTCTATCATATAGAACCAAATGATCGTTTAACACAATCGTCTAGCGCTGCATTTATCGTTCAGTATCCGCTGTGTAGCTAAACGATCGCTTAGCTCCATCATAAAGAACACATCGCGTCGTTCAGCATCGTAGGTAAGCGTTTTGTTTAGTTCCATCGCATAGAAACTTCAATGCATGGCTTAGCACTTCATCTATACGATCGCTTATCTCCACATCAAAACAATCGCTTAGCGCTATCGTGTAGCACTTCATCGTATTGCTTAGCTCGCATCGTTGCTAAACGATCGCATAGTACCATTGTATAGTAAATTCAACGTATCGTTTGGTTCCCACGTCAAAGCTAAATGATCGCTTAATGCTATCATATAGCGAATTGAACACATCGTTTAGCTCCCACAGGTATACGATCGTCTAGCGTTTAACATCACAACGACCAGCGCCCATTGCTATACGATCGTCTAGCTTTTCTTCACATCGTGTAGCGTCTTGAGTTAGACGATCGTTTAGCAACTGAAACCATAGCGATGATAAGAACAAAGGCTGATTTTTCTAAAAATAGCCTCTGTTCTTATCGTATGATTGTATCAATTGCAGCAGAAGCATAAGGATCATCTAAATATTCAAATTCACTAATTTTGGCATAATATAAAGCATGCTTCTGTAGAAAAATGGGTTTCAAGACATACCTCTTGTAGAACTTCTTTAAAGCTTCTTCTTCAGCTGCAATCTTCTCCATATCTTGTTGTAGACCACCTCAAGATCTTCCCCACTATTCTCTTGGTGCTCTAGACTGAGTTGTGGAACTCAAAACAAGCTTAAATCAAGGGATGAAGGAGAAAAGCTCACTGTTGCAACAAGGTTTAAGAATCTTTCTTTAAACCAGTTTTTTCTCTAAAAAACCTTTTGATTGCATGCCCGATTTTCACCCCAATCTCTTCATTATATTGCAGATTAACATGAAAAGAAAATAGCAACATGAGTTGCAGCTCATGCTTGGAGAAGACAAAGGCAAGACAATGTAATGTGTGTGAGCTAGTTACTTCATAGATGGATAATGGAAAAATCCATTTTTCCATTTAAATGTGTTTTTGTTTTCTTTTCCTTTTTCAATTTTATCTAATGATCAAATTTTGATTAAAAAAAACTATTTGATTTTAAAAATGAAAAATTAATTAATTTCATAAATTAATTATTAAATAAAACTTAATTAATTTAATATCAAATATTAAATNTTAATTAATTTCATAAATTAATTATTAAATAAAACTTAATTAATTTAATATCAAATATTAAATTAATTTTAACACATATCCATCTTTATATATTTAAATCATATTTAAATATATAAATTCTCCTATTCTGTTTAATTCTAAAATTAAACATAATTATATCTCATATAATTATTAATTTCGTTAATTGTAATTTGAACGTTTCAAATTAACTTATCACGTTATTTTAGAGCTAGTCCGTTACGAGGTAGTAGGGGGACCTCGCAAACCTAAGATCATGGGCTCCAAGGATCCGAGATTAATTGGCTAAACTCATTAGACCAGATGAATCTTCATTCGTTAACTAAAGGGTCATTCCACTAAAGCCCATAGTTGCACTTCCCTCACTGTAGATATATTATGTCCACATGATTTAACCATAATCAGCAAGTCGACCCTTCACAGGTTGTTCGTAATAACGGCTGGGTCAAATATCTGTTTTACCCCCGAGATTACGTCTTATTCCTTAAGTCTCTACTGATCCTCTAATGAACAACTAGTTTGTGATCCAATCACCAAATCAAACTCTCTCAGCCAAGTGAGAGAGTGGGGTCCCTTGTTCAAGACCTGGATTCAGTACTTGAGAGAACAACCTTTCTTCTACCCCTAAATCGGGTAGGCATGAACTTCTTCTTGCACCCTATGTCCCCAGCTATCTATCCGATCTTTCCCCTGAAATGGGAGTCTTATTGAGTCGGCGCTGTTGAGCCAACCCTCAACTACACAAATCTAAGGGCAATCCCGAATAAACAGGAGTTCATAGTTAGCTCAGGATTAAGATCGAGTTACCTAGCTCATCTAGGTGAAATAGTCAGTCTTAAACAGTAAACAGCGTTATAAAGTAAGAGTGACTTATTTCTTGGTCTGGATCTTTTACAAACTCATTGCACATGACGTCCCTACTCCTCATGTCATAATATGTACGAATTAGGATCACATCGTATGTAGCACTTTACAACTCTTTGTAACAACTACAGAGTAGGCCATATCCAATGGTATTACTAGAATAAGGTACCCAACCTCATTCATGTACCATAGATCATTTTGACTATTGACTCGAACCCGATCTACTCTTATGTCTCCACATAAAGTTCAAGTATTTATACAATAGTCATGGGTCTTAGTTTATTAGATTTAGATTTTCATACAATTTATGAGATCAATAACAAGTATATTGATAAAAGAAAATATCTATCATTTTACAAATTGCGAGTTTTAGTACATAAAACCCAACACAACACATGGAAGTTGACCCTTTTTCCAAAAGGATGCAAGCCAATTGCATCCAAATGGGTGTACAAGTTGAAGGAGGGTTTCCCTAATGATCAAAGACCTAGATTTAAAGCTAGGTTGGTTACTAAGGGTTTTACATAGAGGCCAGGTGTTGATTTTAATGAGATTTTTTCTCCAGTGGTGAAGTAGTATTCTATCAGATTATTGTTGTCTATTGTGGCTCAAAATAATCTAGAGCTAGAGCAACTGGATGTTAAAACAACTTTTTTACATGGCTTCCTAGAAGAAGTTATCTATATGAGTCGATCAAAGGGGTATAAGGTCAGAGGGAAGGTCAGAGGGAAGGAAGACTATGTATGCCTACTTTAAAAGTCTATCTATGGCCTCAAGTAGTCCATTAGATGCTGGAATAGAAGGTTTAGTGATTTTGTACAGAAGAATGGTTTTTATAAAAGCTCATATGACAGTTGTGTTTACATATACACAGAGTCCTACACTCATCCTATCTACTTGTTACTATATGTGGATGACATGCTTTTATCAGGAGCAACTATGAAATATCTAAATAAAGTAAAAAATTTACTCAAGTGAGAGTTCAAAATGAAAGACATGGGAAATGCAACAAGAATACTAGGCATTGACATTATTAGAAACAGAAAAACTAGTATTCTAAGCGTTGATCAAACACAATATTGTAGTAAATTGTTAAAGAAGTATCAAATGACAGAGGCTAAAGCAGTATCTACTCCTATTGCTAACCATTTCAAACTCTGGGCAGAAAATTCACCCAGAGAATCAGATTTTGAACATCAGAAGATAATGTTAACAGTCCCTTATTCCCAAGTTGTGGGAAGCTTAATGTATCTAATGGTGTCTACAGACCTGACATTGTTTATGCTACTAGCCTGGTGAGTAGATATATGGCTAATCTGGGTAAGAGACCTTGAGAGGCAACAAAGTGGATAATGAGGTATCTTAAGGATACTTCTAATGCTAAACTAATGTACCAACAGCTTTCAGATAGTGAACCAGAGCTGATTGGGTATGTTGACTTAGATTATGCCGGAGATCTAGACAAGAGAAGTTCATTATTAGGGTATGTCTTCCTATTTGGAAGGTGTGCCCTAAGTTGGAAGGCTACTTTACAATCAGTAGTAGCCCTTTCTACTACTGAAGCAGAGTTTATTGCCCTTTTAGAGGCAGTAAAGGAAGGCCTATGGCTAAAGGGTCTCTTATGTGAGTTCAAAATTAAACAGAATACAGTGAAGTTATTTTGTGACAATCAAGTACAATATATTTATCTAAGCATCCTCAGTACCATAACAGAACTAAACATATTGATGTTAAATATCATTTCATTTGACAGTAGATAGAAGCAAAACAGATTGAAGTTTTGAAAGTACATACCTTAGAGAATGCCTTCGACATGTTGACAAAGACAGTCACTCAGCTCAAACTTCAGAAGTGCCTTGATATTATAGGGTTTGAGCTAAGGGACAAAGGTTAAAGAAGAAGACAGTTAGATCAGAGAAGCTGAAGAAAACTTGGAAGTTTATTTCAAGGTGGAGATTGTTAATAGAGAAAGGTGAAAATAACTTCAAAGTAGTTACAAATCTGTTACATTCAAGGTACCTTTAAATACACTGTGTAACTAATTGTAAAGTGTAAAAGAGAAAAAAAATTGTATAGAGTGATTAAGAAAGCTTCTCTGTGGACCTCCCGTCAGCTTCTCCGTGGACGTAGGCTATCCTTGGCCGAAATACGTAAACCATCGTGTTCATCTTCTTCCCGATCGTCTTGTTCTATCGTGTACCTTTAATCCACCGATCATGTAGCTTTTAGACAACGAACGTTTAGCTTTTAGCCAATGATGATCCTCGGCACCCGTATCGTGTAGACGACCATCGTCATGAACCCCATCGTCTAGACGATCTTCAGTAAAGCCTTCATCGTTTAGATGACTCTTCTCTTATCGTCTAGAAGACCTCCAGCTTTACATCCCTTCGCCTAGACGACTGAAGCCTCATCGCCCCTGCGATTTTCGACAGCAACTCCCTCAAGTTCTCTCTNCATCCCTTCGCCTAGACGACTGAAGCCTCATCGCCCCTGCGATTTTCGACAGCAACTCCCTCAAGTTCTCTCTTTTCTTTTCTCTCTATTTTCTCTGCAACAAAGAAAAGAAAAGTTTAGACATTCGAGTTCTACAATCAGTAGAAGTGCCAAGTTCTAATCTTAGCCATCAAAGTGTAAGGTCGAGATCTCTCATCACACGGATTGTGCTTTTAGCACATTGTTTGGTATTTATGTGAATAAGAAAGGTGGTATCTGATATTCGTATAGGACCTGAGTTTTGTCAAGCCTAAAGATCAAGTGCAGTCTGTTATTCCAGCCCAAATTTCTCTTATCAAGCCCAACACCAATGACCTGATTTTCTAAAATTTTATCCTCTAAAAAGATCTCGAAGAACCCCTAACTTAAAAGCTATAAATTGGACACGAAATTAAGAACTCTAGACACACCATTCTTGAAGAAGAATTCCTTGATTTTGCTTAGCGTTTAGTTTCAGTTTTTAGCATTCCTTTATTCATGTAACCTTCTTGAGTTGTTGCTATACTTTAGTCAATCTACCCTTATCGAAAAATTTAGGGTGTTAAAACGAAACTATCCTTGAAAAAGGAAGTTGGTTCGATTGAAAGAAATGGTAGTAGTCTCTTAGATTGAGTTCATTGTGTGTTATTGTATTTCCTTGTTTTCTACAAATTAAATTCCAACACTATTTGATTCATTTATTTTGTATTCTTTTTCATATTTCTTTACAATGTCAAGTTTTGTTTACTTTGAAATTTTGTACTTCAGTTTTATCATTTAATGTTGTACTTCATTTTTCGTTGTCTTACTTTTAATATGTTTATCACTTCAACATTTGTTTTCTTTTCTTTCATCGTGAGCTAAATTTCTTGGGAATAAAATATGAAATTTTGGAAAGTGGTCATTTGCACTCTATACGATTGTCTCACAAAACATCCTAATAAAATTAGAGACAACAATAAAATAACAAGGAGTAAATCAAAGATAAACAAACCAATATTGGTAACCTATTCGGTGATAAACCACCTACATCTGGAGGCAGTGTGCTCGGAAAAGATATACCACTTGAAGGAACTGTGAAGTTCCGTAGCGGAAGTGGGGATCAGCCTGATTTGAAATCTCTTTTGAATTAATAAATTTGATGGAAAAGTAGGGATCATAGAAATTTTTCTTGAGAAATAATCTCTTTAGAATTCTCTCAAGAAAAATCACACAATTCTTGTGGTTTTGAATTCCAAATTTTAGATTGGTTCCTAAAGTGATTTTTTTTTTTTTGGTCATTTCACAGTACATAAGGGCTTATGGTTTCCATCCTAAGGAGAATTGGTGATTTCATCTTAGACGTCAATAAGATTAAGTGATGACATTCCCTTCTCTATAAGATTAAATCACAAAAAGATAAAGCATACTTAACCTGAATTATACAATTGGTTGAGAATTTTAGTTCTCTATTCTTATTATGTATGTTTTGTAGTGTACTGATATTTTGAATTCTAAATTAATTACAAGTTGATTCTTGGTTCTTCCGCTGCATTAGGACTTTTATTCCTACAATTATTGTTAGAGCATCTCGTTTAATTAATTTAGAAAATTTGATATTTGCACTGGATTGATGGGTTGAATTGCATTCTTGAATGTAGTTTGCAAATAAATGTTTGCGGTTCAAATTGACCTTAGATTTACATGTTTTTTATTTGATCAAATTGTAAAGGCCCTTGGGTTTGTTTTGGCATTTTATCATGTAAATTGAAAGTTGTATCTAGAATTAGGACTGTTTGTGGTGAAGATCGAGACTAATTTTGACCAAAATTGTTGAAAAGATCGCAAAATTGCCCAAAATCTTTGCTTCTAAATGCTGTTGCGTTTTTCTGAGGGTTTACGAATTGCCCAGAATTTGCTTCCAGACCAATTTTGATCAAATTGTAAAGCCCCACTACAACAATTTTGGGCTTCAATGTCGATTGAAAATAATGGTCTCGGATGTATAATGTCGGTTTAAAAAAAATGGACCTTTAATGTCGATTTTAAATCGACATTGAAGATGGCCTATAATGTCGGTTTAAAACTAACATTAAAGGCCTCTCATTTTTTTTTTAACTTTATTAAAAATCTATTTCTTCTTCTCTCAGCTCCTTTCACTTCACTTTACCAAACGTAACCCTCTCCACCGGTGCTCTCTTCACTTTACCAAACGTAACCCTCTCCTCTCTCAGTTGATCGATTGCCTTCAGTCCATGGGTTGTTGTCACCGGTGCTCTCATCTTGGTTGTGAACATCAGTTTGTGGGTTGTTATCACTAATGTTTATGGGTTTTCGGTTGGTTTTTGTCGGCGTGTAAGGGTTCCCGTGGGTTGTCGTCACTGGTTTTCCTTGGATCTCCATCGTCGTGGGCTTCTTTCAGTGGTGGGTCATTGTCGTGGGTGTTCTCTGGTCATTTTCAATTGGTTTCCGTCGGCACGTGGGCTTTCTTGGAGTGTTCTTTGCCGACGCGTGGGTTATTCGGTTGTTCGCATGAGCTTTCTTGGAGTGTTCTTCGTCGGCGCGTGGGATTTCGATCCAGCTAGTTTTGGTGATAGAGGTGGGTCACTGGCTTCGTGGCTCAGCTCACCGTTTGTCAGATCTGTCGTCTCAACTCTGTTCGCAAAAGGTCCGATGCTCGTCAGCGTTCCTATCTTCGAGCTCCGATTCGGATCTTTTCAAGTTTGTGGGTTGTTTAAGTTGTTTACTTGGAAAGGTATAATTTTATTTTCATATGAATTTTCAATTCAGTAATTTAAAGTTATTTAATTCATTTTATTTTTATTTTAATGATTAAGCTTATTGAAATTTTGAAATGTTGAAATTAAATTAGTTGAAGAATATATACTTGGTTGGTAGTCTTGAAATTTGTTGACTATTGATTGGTGTGATTTAAGTATTATTTAGGAATTATTTTAAATGTTTTTGGTTATGTTTGAGAGAAAATGTGGTGAAAAAAATGGAATACAATGGTGTTGTGTAGTGGAGAGCTTGTTAATGATATTTATAAGATCATCAAAGAGACGAGTAAATAAATAAGAACTTGAGAAGAAGATGTAGTTGTGCCCTTTTTCTTTGTTTTGAATATTTGAAAAAGGATTCTATGTAAAAGACCCCTCAAATTTGGGTTGGTCAATTGTTTTAACATCTCCACAATGAACAATTGAGGATGATTTTTATGAAGATGAAATAGGACATATGCTACAAGAGTGTGGTTATGGAGGTATACAAAGAATGTCCAATGTTGATACATCTATTGAGATTGATGATACAATATCCATATACATTAGAAATGATTGTGAAGGTAGATGAGTTGATAAATAATGTATTAAACATGGTATATCATTTACTATGATTATATATATTTAAATATTAATATTATATGTTTTTTGTGTCAGTAATGTTTTTTTTCCTTCTTTTTTTTTTTCAGATTGACATGGCAAATTCAGCAAGTAGCAGCGAGGATGATAGAAATATGATCCCACAAAAACATAGCAGAATAAGTATTCTATGTGGCCCAACTACAATGCCTGAGTTGGCACAAATAAGAACATCTGGGCAACGGTTGGCCATTGATTATAATGAACATGGATAACCGATTGAATTTGGAGCAAAGAAGATGCAAAATTATATAGAAGTTTGTGTTCGACAACAAATACCTATAACATATAATTCTTGGAAAAAAAGTTCCAAACATTTTGATTGTGTAGCGGTATGTTTTCTAAAATTTTAATTCATGTGCATAATAGTTTATTGTTTAACTACTTTTGTCATTGAGTAGATGTCGTGTGATGTGGACTCTAAGTCCAAACATGGTATACTCATGTCTACATCTAGGAAGTTTCGGACTTTCAAGACCACATTGACTCAAAAGTTCATACTTTCATTTAAGGATGAACCCTCGATCTTGCAATTTCCTCCCTAACAATATTCTCATATAGAGCAAGATAAGGGGACATCATTCGTTAATGAACGATTGAGTGAAGAATGGGATGTAAGTCATTTTAAATAAATTAAATGTCAATATTATCATTGTTTTGATAAGTAACTTCAACTAGATTTGTTGTATAGGAAATCAGTCGTCTTCAAAAAGAAATACGTGTGAAATGTGTTTATAATCATCACATTTCTCAGAAGGGTTATGCGAATCTTGCCAAAGAATTAGTAATTTTTTCGACTAAATTAAATCTTTTATTCTAATATGTTTATGCTAATTAAATATATATATTCATGTAGAACCTATCGAGTGATCCTTCTTATCGGGCGACTTTATGGGAAAAAAAGCAAGAAAAGAAAAAATAATGAATATTTTGATGAAGCTACTGGAGAATGTGCCAATCGAATTGTAAGTTTATATTGTGCAAAGTTTCAGATGGCATATATATATTGTCTGAAACTTGTGATGATATAGATATTGTGTGAAAGTTGTAATATGTTTTACAGGATAAATTGGCTGAAGTCTATGAAGGTGAAGATGTTTTGACCAAAGCATTGGGTACAGAGGAACCTTGGGGACGTGTTACAGGAATGGGTGATTTTGTTTCCCATTCCCAATATTTCAAATTAGTAAAACCAAAGTCCTCAATAAGCCAAGAAATTGAAGAAGGCTCTAGTGAAAAAATGTTCGACATGGTAAAGTGTCAAGAGAAAGAACTCACAACAGACAATCTCATCAGTCCAAATCATCTGTTGGAAGTATTGCACTAAGTGCATATGAAAAAGAAGATATTGAGAAGATGCCTAAAGAAGATTTGGAGGTAATTTATTTGTTGTGACTTTTAAATTTTAATCATATTGTGCTTTACCATGCATGACATTAATTTTTTTTTTTTTTAAATTTGTAAAGGGGACACCATGCCACTTGGCTATAGAAACTGTAGATAATATTGTTGCAGTAACCACAATATTTGATGATGATGTGTCATGCTTAACTGTTAAAGTTCTGATTGACATTGTCATGGGAGAAGATTTGCCTATACCAATTTCTTTGAAGGGTAAAATAGAGTCCTTAAATCAAGCAATGAGCAACTTCGTAACATGGCCTCGTGAGCTTGTAGTTATGGTTGGCGAGAAAAAAATCTGCCTCTTTTTCAGTATATGAGTTTGGTTATTTATTATTTTTCCTACTTTGAATTTTTGTAACTTTGGTTATGGTAGGACCGTTCAACAATTAAGAGCTTCGGCCAGTCCTCCAAATATACTGACGCCAATGGTACCATCAAACTCTTAAACGGACATGCCATGCATAACATGAACGATGTAGACATGATTCGTATCAATTTGGTCGAGTATATATTTGGAAGAGACAAATTTATTTATTTAGGCCGCGATGATCTAATCCAATATTGCAATATGGTTGAAATAGGCTACATGTGTATTTTGACATATATTACGTAGGTATTACTCATCTAGATTCACTCATGTTTACTTTGTTTCATATTTAAATAATAATTTTTAT
The DNA here is from genome assembly GCF_009727055.1 of Benincasa hispida. NCBI lineage: Eukaryota > Viridiplantae > Streptophyta > Magnoliopsida > Cucurbitales > Cucurbitaceae > Benincasa > Benincasa hispida. The sequence goes on from NC_052356.1 coordinate 20,195,930, forward strand.
TTTGTTTAGGTATCTTTGGGATGAATGTGGTCGTGATATTACGAAGAAGTTTTTTTTATAATTGATCAAGCAAGAATATCGCCACACGTGAAGTCTCAAGATATTTGATCCAGAAATTTAGCCAATCAACTAGAATTGGCTAATTTGGACTACGTAGTCCTTATTCCATATAACATAGAGTAAGTAAATACAAGTTTTTAAGTTATTTTTAATTTGCATTATACGTGTACTAACATTTCAAAATTGTTACTTATTATAGTTATCATTGGATATTGATTGTAATCAATCTACAAGAAAATTGTGTTTATGTTTTGGATTCTATTCGAAGTAAGGTTCAAGAGGATTTTCATGGAGTTATAAATATGTAAGTGTAGTTGAACTTTCTTAGCTCTTAATTGAAGTATTTATGTTTAACTAATGTTTTCAAACTATTTAGTGGATTGAAAACATGGCAAGCCAAGCATGATCTCCAACATCATCGGCCTTTTCCAAAATGGAAACCTGTAAAGGTGAATTTGCATTCATTTTTTATCAATTTATGTCCATTCGAACATAAAAATAATTGTTTTCAACTTCTTTATATGCAGTGCCCCCGTCAATTAGATTTTGTAGGATGTGGGTACTATGTGCAAAAGTATATACACGAAATAGTTCATAATCCTACTACTCCCATTACTAGCCTCGTACGTAAATTATCCATTTTTTATATACTAGCTTTAGTTTAATAAATGGATGTAAACTTATGTTGAATTTATCTTTTTTATTTCCTCTTTGTAGTTCAATACAAAAAAATGCATATACCCAAGGAGAGATTGATGTAATTCGAACCTAATGGGCAAGTTTTGTTGGCTGATTTGTATAAGGATATACTTCTTGTTTTTTGTCTCAATAGAATGTAAATGCTAGCTTAGAACGAATGTAAATTTATCTAACCATGATCTGTTTATTAGAAGATTTATGTATAATATTTTTTTTGTTTATGGAGTATTTAGTGTTAAGTATTCATGGAATTAGTACTAATTGATATTTGTGAATGAGAGAAATGATGGGTGTAAGTATTCTATGAAAGTTTGCTATTGTTATACAAATAATGGTGATTAGTGTGTTTATTTCATATTTGATGAGTACATGTAATGGATTGGAAATATTAATTCTTATTTGTGGATAAATTCATAGGTGGGAGACAAATATTGATGGCTTGCGATGTAAATTTTTTTAATAAAAAACAATGATAGATATTTCTTGACCTAACACGAGACATCTAATGTCGTTTTTAACTTTTTGACCGGAAAAATGGATTCGACAATGGAATTTTAAAAAAAATGGACAATAATTGATAAAACAAACATAGATTTTGGATTTCAATGTCGGTTTAAAGGGCTTCAATTGATTCTTGGGCTTCAGTTGCAATCGACATTAAATGACTTAACACTATCTTTAATGTCGGTTGTCAACCGATATTAAAGCCCAAAATTCTTGTAGTGCTCTTGCTAAGTTATTTGAAATCCAAGTCATCTTTCAAATTACTATTCTTCCCATGGATGTATTTTTGTAATTAAAATACAAGAATTAAAGAAAGAGAAAAAAAAAGGTTATATAGTTTCTATAATCGTTGACTTCATCTTCTCATATGTTTATTTAATTAAAAAAATCTCTAGGTTTTTCATTTTTATAATAACCAAAAGACTGGCAACTGCAAGAGTTTAGGGACTCCAATTTTCACACCCCACCCCAAACCACCTTCTTAGCCTAGAGAAAGGCGTGACTGCAACAGTTACCAACCCTTGGGCTGACACTTACTGCCTAATAACTCTTGCAGAATAACTACACCAATTATAATTTATATGCAACGGGACGTCTTTAGGCCCACAATTTATTAACTTAGAAACATAATATGTTTAGAGTCATTACAACACTAGATTTACAAGTCCCAAAACCCACAAACCCTAGTCCCTATATGAACAATAGTAACATGTGTACAATATTAACAGTAACGACCTAGCAAACGGTTACAAGTCTTTTGGTCTTTTAGTGGCAGAGCAGACGCAGAGATATCTTCAGAGAATTTAACCGCTACCTGTGGGGGGGAAAAACAAAACATTTGAAAACGGGGTGAGCTTACGGTCAGTGAATGACCGAGAAAACATGGTAAATTCTCATGCATGATTTCAGTAATGAGTTTTTAACTGAAACATAAAATTTTACAGTACTTGTACTGCAACATAAACGTTTTCCAAGCATAAAACATATAAAGTTGTTTTAATCATAAAACAGTAAAATCATTTCTCAATCCAACGTACTCCACTGTCGGTAAAAACAATCCCAACACCAACTACTAGTCCATAGGGAATCCTTTTGCTCAATCTCTGACTCTATTCACCTATGGCCACACTAAGTACCCTCACACATTAGGTACTTCTGCTCAGATATCTTCTCAATTTCGAGCTACTAGGATACCTTCTCAAACGTCCTTCAGTATCCCATTTGCTTGGTACCTTCTCAAACGTCTTTCAGTACCAATAGATACCTTCTCAAATGTTCTTTAGTATCTAGTTGGGCGGATACCTTCTCAAGTGTCCTTCGGTATCGAATTTTACCAAAACTATTTATAAACAACTTTTCTCTTTAGAGCATGTAAAGTGTAACACATATAAAACATGGCTTTAAAAATGTTAACGGATGCTGGATAAAATCAACATATGTAAATAGTTTTTCAACAATATGTATTCGTTCAAACCACAATTTAAAACTTGCTTGGAAACCACTTCATAAAAATAGTAGGCATGAGAATATTTTTGTAAACATGCTTTCTGTAAAACGTTTTAGTCAAAACGTTTTCACCACCCATCTTGATTTCTTAGGAGCTTTTCACTCTAGTAGCTCCTCAGGCTCCTTTTCACTCCTAGAATCTAGATTCAATTTACAGCTTAGATTACTCATAGTTATGGACCTTATTTTAAAATACTTCCTTCTACAAACTTATTCTAAAATGTCTCAGGAAGCTTACCAAAAATTCCAGCTTAGAAATCCTCGTGGTTTGGCCGGAATCACAGAATCTTCAAAACTGGCCCAGACTGATCTGACAGTTTGACCCTTCTGCCTTTTTTTCAATCTAGCAGCCCGATTCCTTTGAGTTTTTCCCTCCGACAGCCCCACTTTGAAAATTAGACTTCCAATGCTTTTCGATGGCTTTGAAATCACTCCAAACGCACGAGTAGATTGGGAGATCTCTTCGTCCAAAGTTGATACGTTCTTCTCAACCGTCACTGTTCTCCCTCTCCTTTACGAAATTGCTGATTTTTGTGATTTGAAAATGAAATCTGAAAGCACTATTATAGCAATTCAAATCTCTCGTGGTGTTAACAGCACCTACTTGGCTGCATGGCCAAATTTTTATTTCTCCCCTTATCAACACAAGCTTGCATCACTTTGTCCTAAGGTGGTTTCTTCATATGCGTCCACCAAATTTCCTTAGCCCTTAAGAATTTTTCTTATGAAGACACTTAATTTTGGTTGAAGTTTGCCCTTGCATCTTCAACCTTTGTTTGTATTCAATTTAGGGTTTCTAATTTATAATCTACAATAATGGAGCCAAATTCAATGCATAGATGCTTGCTCGGCCGTTCGATGCATAGGCGAGGTCCTTCGATCGTATGAGCGTGTTGTTCGAATGCAGCACCGGACAAGGCGTGGCTGACGCACAGGCTGCTCTCGCTCTCTCCACTCTTGCTCTCTCCCACTTTCTCGCTGGTCTCGCTCTCTTCCACTTTCTCGTTCAAAATCTCGCTCTCTCCAACTTTCAAGCTCAAAATCTCGTTCTCTCTACTCTCGCTCTTTCGCTCTCTCCCACTTTCTCGCTGGTCTTGTTCTCTCCAATCGCTCTCTCCCACTTTTTTGCTCAAAATGTTGCTCTCAATGATCTCGCTGGTCTCGATCTCAATGATCTCGCTCTCAACGGTCTCGCTGATCTCACTCTCAACGATCTCGCTCTTAGCGACTGCGAACATTGTTTGTTTCCGTGCAATTTCTACACGATTGTGCCACTAGTCACTTGCCTTCCAGTGCTTTGTGCAGAACACGCATTTCACATAAATTTTTTATACTTAGCCATCTTTTTCCTAAGCTTTCCAAACTCAATTTTCATATTTTTTTTTTCGAATCCCCATTCCACACTAGCTATTTCATCATCCTACTTATTATATAAATTTCATCACAATTTTACCAATTAAAGCTCAACTTAATTTATTCAAAGAAAATCTACTTAACACTTAGAAATTTCCTTCCCCTTAACTTAGGATTTAACTTTCACTTAGTTAATTCCTTTTATCACTTGCTTAAGTAAGGAAAATAGAAATCCAAGTTTCACATTTACTTCCCCCTTAAGAAAATTTCGTTCTCGAAATTTACTCGAACTAACTCTGGTTTAAGGTTTCACAAAAACCATTGTTGTAACCTTTCATAGTCTTGTCTATTACCACGCTTCTACTGTGCTACTCTGATATCAATTCCTTAGTTTTCCAATGATATCTCACCTAGCTATCTCTAAGCTAGATGTTGAACCAAACTATCTACCACATGAACATTTGTATCTCAAATACTAAATGAGAATAACATAAATTCATACTTACCTTCCTGGGTAGATTTTTTTAGGTATGCATATTCTACCCTCCTTTAATAGCACTTGGTCAGCTCTTAATTGGTAATCTGTCCTCAAACCTTTACCTACTTCTTCAACTAACTTCTGAAGATCGGAATCCTTTAATTATTCACGTAGAATATCTTCTACGAGAGTAGGACGCATTTGAAATGAAGCTAGTAACCCTTCTGTTTGACCGACTGATAATACTGCACTAGCATTATACAATTTATGAATCAGTGTACCCTTCACTGAATTGATATTGGCTCTAGTTGATCCGGTTTTTCGACTTAGAGCATCAGCTACTACATTTGCTTTACCTGGGTGATAGTCAATTATACTATCAAAGTCTTTGATCAACTCGAGCCATCTTCTCTGTCTCAAGTTTAGTTTCTTCTGATCAAAGATATGCTTTAGGCTCTTATGATCCGTAAATATATGACATCGCTCACCAACCAGGTAATGTCTCCACAACTTTAGAGCTAACACAACTACTGCTAACTTTAAATCGTGTGTAGCGTAGTTACATTCATGCTTCTTTAACTGTCGTGAAGCATAGGCTATTATTTTTCCTTCTTGCATCAGCACACATCCTAACCCTTGTCGGGATGCATCACAATAGACCTCAAACTCTTTACCTGGTGTAGGTAGAGTTAGTACTAGTGCTGACACTAACCTCTGTTTCAATACCTGAAAACTAGCATTCTTGCGATCACTCAAACTTCGCATCTTTTCCGGTTAGGTTTGTCAATGGAAGAGCTATCTTAGAAAAGCCCTCCATGAATCTCCTATAATAACCTGCTAAAAACAGAAAACTACGTACTTCGGTTATATTTAGGGGTCGTTCGCAATTAACTATTGCTCCTATGTTTTGGGAATCAACGCTAACCTCATCAGCTAAAACTATATGACCAAGGAATACGACTTGATTTAACCAAAAATCGCATTTACTAAATTTGGCATATAGCCTTTTCCCTTAGAATTTGTAACATCATCATCAGATGTTCTTTGTGCTCCGCACTACTAGAATATACTAGTATGTCGTCTATGAATACTATCACAAACTGATCCAGCTAAGAATGAAATTTCCTATTCATCACGTCCATAAATACCGCAGGAGCATTTGTTAATCCAAACGGCATTACTTGGAACTCATAATGTCCATATCTAGTTCTGAACAAATGCAGTCTTTGAAACATCTGTGTCTTTCACCTTCAACTGGTGATAACCTGATCTCAAATCTATCTTAGAGAACACCGTGGCTCCCTTTAATTGATCGATGAGATCATCTATACGAGGCAATGGGTACTTATTTTTAATGGTCACCTTATTCAACTGTCTATAGTGTATGCATAATCTAAGAGTACCTCCTTCTTCTTAACAAACAAGACTGGCACTCCCCAAGGCGACACACTGGGTCTAAGGTACCTCTTATCTACAAGTTCCTATAACTGAACTTTTAACTCCTTCAGTTCTGTTGGTGCCATCCTATATGGTGCCTGGGATATAGGTGCTGTGCCCAAAACTAATTCAATAGTGAACTCTATTTCCCTATCAGGTGGTAAGCCTGGTAATTCTTCAGGGAACACATCTAAGAATTCTTGTACTACAGGTACATTCTGAGGTTTTAGTTTCTTATCTTGTGAAACTATTACAGAGGCTAAATAGGTTTCACATCCTTTATTCAACAGTTTCCTAGCCTTCACTACTGATATTAAACTTCCTGGAAGTATTCTTTTACTTCCCACCAGGGTTATTTCTTTTTCACCTGGTTTTCTAAACACTATTTCTCTCTTAAAACAATTCATAGTGGCATAGTGTTTACTTAGGAAATCCATACCTAGGATAACATCAAACTCTAGTAATTCTAATGGAATCAAGTCAACCCAAAAACTCTGATTTCCAAGAGTTACTTCACAATTCCTGCAATACTCATGTACAACTAGAGTATCTCCTACAGGCATAGACATAAACAAATCCTCATTCATACGCTCAGGCACTCTATCTATATGTAATTCACACATGCTAGATATGAATGAATGCGTAGCACCAGGATCAAATAATGCATAAGCGGGTTGATTACATAAAGTTATCGTACCAGTTACGACATTTGGAGCCTCTTCTACTTCCTGGTGTGTCATAGCGTATACTCTACTCTACTGCTGATGCGGTTGTTATTGGGGTCGTCCAGCTACCTCTTTCTGCTTAGCTACACTAGATCCCTCCCCTCTAGTTCTAGTCATTCTAGGTTGGTTTANTGCGGTTGTTATTGGGGTCGTCCAGCTACCTCTTTCTGCTTAGCTACACTAGATCCCTCCCCTCTAGTTCTAGTCATTCTAGGTTGGTTTACAGTCTGGGTAACTCCTCTTTGCTCATTCTGTGCTCCATGACCTAGCTGAGGACAATCTCTCCTGAAATGCCCAGCTTGTCTGCACTGGAAACACACATTCCTACTACTATAACATACTCCTGTATGAGGCCTACCACAGTTCACAGAAAGTGGTTTCCTCCCTGTACTAGTTACTAACTTGCTAGCGCGACCTGATACCGATCTACCATTCGGTCCAGCTGCAGGTCTTGACCTCTTACGACTTGAACTTTGTTGGCTCATGCCTCCAAAGATCCTTATACCCGACTGTCCAGAGAACGGGGGTCTAAATCTCTTACTTATCTTTTCTCCAGGCATTCTAAACTATCCTTCACCTAACTAGAGTACATCTTCCCTCGCTACACTCTACTCTACTCGGATAGCTGTCTCAACTAACTGAGTGAAATTCACCCAATTAGATGTAGAGGTAACAGGTGTATGTATTTTTCTTCTTAGGCCATTCTCAAATCTTCTACACTTCTCCTTTTCTTCCGCGACGATCAGAAGGGCATACTGAGATAACTCAGTAAATCCTTATTCATACTCAGCAATCGTCATTACTTCCTGAGTTAGCTTAAGGAATTCCTCCCTCTTTGCTTCTTTAAAAGAACTAGGGTAGTATTTATCTTCGAATACTTGTCTGAACTCATACCAAGTTATAGTTTCTGAACTACCCCTTCGAGCCTCTATCACTTTTTACCATTTTTCAGCCCCTTTTTGCAGCAAGAATGCCGCTAACTCGACCTTATGGTCCTCAGGGCACCTCATAACCTTAAAACACTTCTCAATCAAATCCAACCAGATCTCAGCATCTATTGGATCTATGGCTCCATCGAACGTAGTGGCTTCTAAAGCTTTCAGCCTCTCGACGTCGAATTTCTTTTCTGGATCATTTTGAATCGATCCTACACTCGGCGCCAATCTTTGAGTGATTTTATCGAATACTCGATCCTCCATCTGGGGTTCTACATCTACCCTTGGTGTACTCGACTCGTTTGCAGAAGTTGATTCCTACTCTACTGAGTTTCTAACTCTTTTCCCCTTCCGATCTGGGTCCCGTCTAACTTCAAGACCTCTGTTGGTAAGGTCAACATTCCTCTCCTCAGTCTACTTGCCCCGCTTGCCACTTCTCCTCAGCATCTTTGCCTTATTATTAGGTACACATGTTAGGGACTGATCTATAGGACTTAATCTAATGCATGAACTCTCTCTCTTACCCAAAGTCTTATGTTTTAGTACTAAGCTAGCTTAAATCTTTCCCAAGCTTACGTATAACCCACCCTTTAATACCAAGCTAGTATCAGCTTAGACTTTACACTCAACCTTTTCCCATGTTTTACGTAAACCTTTGTTATGATACTAAATTGCTACCAGCTAACTCTTTAACCTTCCCAGAAACTTATACTGGATACAAAGCTGGTATAAACTAATTCCTCAATTGTCCCAAAAACTTATGCTCTGATACCAAATTTTCACACCCCACCCCAGACCACCTTCTTAGCCTAGAGAAAGGCGTGACTACAGCAGTTACCAACCCTTGGTCTGACAATTACTGCCTAATAACTCTTGCGGAATAGCTCTGATACCAATTATAATTCATATGCAACGGGACGTCTTTAGGCCCACAATTTATTAACTTAGAAACATAATATGTTTAGAGTCATTACAATACTAGATTTACAAGTTCTAAAACCCACAAACCCTAGTCCCTATATGAACAATAGTAACATGTGTATAGTATTAACAGTAACCACCTAACAAATGGTTACAAGTCTTTTGGTCTTTTAGTGGCAGAGCAGACATAGAGCTATCTTCAGAGGATTTGACCGCTACTTGTGAGGGGGAAAAACAAAACATTTGAAAACGGGGTGAGCTTACGCCCAGTGAGTGGCCGAGAAAACATAGTAAATTCTCATGCGTGATTTCAGTAATGAGTTTTTAATTGAAACATAAACTTTTATAGTACTTGTACTGCAACATAAACGTTTTCCAAGCGTAAAACATATAAAGTTGTTTTAATCATAAAATAGTAAAATCATTTTTCAATCCAACGTACCCCACTGTGGGTACAAACAATCCCAACACCAACTACTAGTCCAAAGATAACCCTTTTGCTCAATCTCTGACTCTATTCACCTGTGGCCACACTAAGTACCCTCACACATTAGGTACTTCTGCTCAGATACCTTCTCAATGTCGAGCTACTAGGATACCTTCTCAAACGTCCTTCAGTATCCCATTGGCTTGGTACCTTCTCAAACGTCCTTCAGTACCAATAGATACCTTCTCACATGTTCTTCAATATCTAGTTGGGCGGATACCTTCTCAAGTGTCCTTCGGTATTGCATTTTACCAAAACTATTTATAAACGACTTTTCTCTTTAAAGCATGTAAAGTATAACACATATAAAACATGGCTTTAAAGATGTTAACGCATGCTGGATAAAATCAACATATGTAAGTAGTTTTTCAACAATATGCATGCGTTCAAACCACAATTCAGAACTTGCTTGGAAACCATTTCATAAAACTAGTAGGCATGAGAATATTTTTGCAAACATGCTTTCTATAAAATGGTGTAATCAAAACAGTTTAAGTAAAACGTTTTAGTCAAAACATTTTAGCCACTCACCTTGATTCTTAGAAGATTTTCACTCTAGTAGCTCCTCGGGCTCCTTTTCACCCCTAGAATCCAGATTCAATTTACAGCTTAGATTACTCATAGTTCTTTAAAATACTTCCTTCTACAAACTTTTTCTAAAATGTCTCAGGAAGCTTACCCTAAAATTCCAGCTTAGAAATTCTCATGGTTTGGTTGGAATCACAGAATCTTCAAGACTGGCCCAGACTGATCCAATAGTTTGACCCTTTTGCCTTCTTTTCCCTCTGGCAGCCCAGTTCCTTTAAGTTTTTCCCTCTGGCAGCCCCACTCTGAAAACTAGACTTCCAGAGCTTTTCGATGGATTTAGAATCACTCCAAACGCACGAGTAGCTTGGGTGATCTCCTCGTCCAAAATTGATACGTTCTTCTCAACCCTCACTGTTCTCCCTCTCCTTTACGAAATTGCTGATTTTTGTGATTTGAAAATGAAATCCCAAAGCTCTATTTATAGGCGTTCAAATCTCTCGCGGTGTTGACAGCACCAACTTGGCTGCATGGCCAAATGTTTATTTCTCCCCTTATCAATGCAAGCTTGCATCACTTTGTCCTAAGGTGTTTTCTTCATATGCGTCCACCAAATTTCCTTAGCCCTTAAGAATTTTTCTTATGAAGACACTTAATTTTGGTTGAAGATTGCCCTTGCATCTTCAACCTTTATTTGTATTCAATTTAGGGTTTCCAATGTATAATTTACAATAATGCAGCCAAATTCAACGCATAGATGCTTGCCCGGCCGTTCGATGCATAGGTGAGGCCCTTCGATCGCGTAGGCGTGACGTTCGAATGCAACACTGGACAAGGCGTGGCTGACGCACAGGCTGCTCTCGCTCTCTCCACTCTCGCTCTCTCCCACTTTCTCGACGATCTCGTTCTCTCCCACTTTCTCGTTCAAAATCTCGCTCTCTCTACTCTCGCTCTCTCCAACTTTCTAGCTCAAAATTTCGCTCTCTCTACTCTCACTCTCTCCCACTTTCTCGCTGGTCTTGCTCTCTCCAATCTCGCTCTCTCCCACTTTCTTGCTCAAAATCTTGCTCTCAATGATCTCGCTGGTCTCGATCTTAATGATCTCGCTCTCAACGATCTTGCTGATCTTACTCTCAAAGATCTCGCTCTTAGCTACTGCGAACATTGTTTGTCTCCGTGCAATTTCTACACGATTGTGCCACTAGTCACTTGCCTTCCAGTGCTTTGTGCACAACACGCATTTCACATAAATTTTCCATACTTAGCCATCTTTTTCCCAAGCTTTCCAAACTCAATTTTCATATTTTTCTTTTCGAATCCCCATTCCACACTAGCTGTTTCATCATCCTACTTATTATACAAATTTCATCACAATTTTACCAATTAAAGCTCAACTTAATTTATTCCAAGAAAATCTACTTAACACTGAAATTTTCTTCCCTTTAACTTAGGATTTAACTTTCACTTAGTTAATTCGTTTTATCACTTACTTAAGTAAGTAAAATAGAAATCTGGGTTTCACACCAATTGACTTCAATATTCTCTAGTAACTTTCCGCAATCAATTCTAACAACGACTATACCTTAGGCAATATATAATAAAGTATGTGCCAACATTTGAACATTCAACTTTAAACGGACCTTAATATTAATATGAAATAATGAATATATTATATTTATGTATATGTGTGCATGCACGTGTGGATGTGACTATGCGTGTGTATGTGTAAATAGACAAATGCTACTATATCTTATCATTTATATTTTTCATAAATAGACAAATGAGCTTGTTATTTTCATAAAAAACCAATATCAAATTACTAAGAAGCCCTTCTTTTGAAACAAACATATTAAAAAAAAAAAATGAGTCGACGGAACAAATGTCTAATTTTAAAAGGGAATTTGGAAAAATGTCTATTTTCACTTCAAAAGTATCTAGATGTATAAAATATTTAATTTGAAAATAGACAACAATGCCCCTCCCGAAAATCAATAATATTAAATTTTGTTTAAGCATTAAATATAATATAACAAAATCAAATCAAACGGAAATAAATCAAATCTAGGTTTCTAGATTTCAAAATCAAAATGAAATTAAGAAAGATTAACACATCTAATAAGGATATATAAACGAATAATACTTTTAATTTATAGAAAAAAAAAAAAAAAGAGAATAGACACGATCAAAAACATCGAACTTGGTTTCTAAAAATATAGAAATTACAAAAACTAAAACCTCAACGATAGACTGAAATACAAAGACACTTCAAGTTAGTGTTTTTCTTACATGGAAGAGCTTTAGAGCTTTAATTTAATTGTGAGAATGCAAAAGCCATTACTAACAAGGATCAAATCAAAATAATGATCTCTACCCTCTAGGAAAAACGAGGAGGCCACATTTCAGAGTCTTTTGTTGTAAAATCATATATGATATATAATCCCACGTGAAAACTCCAAAGCTTTAATCCTTCAACCATATGTTATTTAAAACTTTCTCTTAACAAATACTATATAATATGCAATGATTCAACTTTTTAAGATCGCATTAGTACTACATGCTTGTAGTTTTAAAACCAAAAAAAGTTAGCCCTGTATACTTCAAAAATAAATTTTCTAAATCAATAAAAATTGTCACGACCATTTAATAAAAGACCAAAACATTGTTTAGGATCCCTAAAACTTTAATTTTTTTTTTTTTAAAAAAAGCAAACTTAAAAGAAGTAACTTAATAATTCTCATTTAGACATTCCAAGTATCTTGAAACATGATACCAAGTTGAAGCGTTTTCACTAGTTCCACGACACTTGAAGGGAATGAATGATTCATCCTATAGTGGAAGCATGGGATTACTTGATTTTTATTTACATACCTCGAAAGAGAACATGTTGACGGGTCTATCTCCTTGTGTTCCATCACCTAGGGCAAAAATTAAATTTCCTTAATTAATAAAAAATAATTTTAATATCCAATATTAAAGTGATAATATTTCGTTATTATGTAACTGAATCTTATTCAATTATCAAATTCTCCTAAATTAATATTTCCTTATTTGAATCTCATCAAAATTAAATTTATAAAACAATAAGAGAAATTTTCGCAGATAAGAAAATGTCAAACTATTTACAGAAATAGTAAAAAAAAAAAAAAAAACATTGGTAGACATTGATAGACTTCTACCAACCTCTAACAATGATGGACTTATATTAGTTTCTATAATTGATAGTATCAATGGTAGACTTCTATCAGTTTCTATCATAAACACTGATAGACTTCTAACAGCGTCTATCAGTGATAGACTTGTATCAGTTTTTATCACTAATAGACATTAATAGACTTGTACCAATAACAATGTCTATCACAACTATAATTAAATTTTGCTAATTATGTAAATATTTTCTTTTATTTTTCAATTTTTGAAAACCCCTCAAATAATAATGTATCAGATACTATAAATATTTTCCTCTTTTTTTAAATATAACAAATATATTAAAATGAATTTGAATACTTCAAATTTTCTTTCAACTAAATTGATTCCTAATTGTTTGTATGATGCAAGGGGACCTTATGAATCTACAGATCATAATCTCTAATAATCCAAGAATAATTAATTAAACTCTTTAATTAATCAATCTTCATTCATTACTTTAGGCCTCTCCATTATAGACCTATAATTGCACTATTATGTACTGTAGCACAAGTTGTGTCCACGGATATAATCATTACATGCAAGTCGATTTTTCTTGAGTTCTTAGGAATTACAATTGGGTTAAATATCCGTTTTACCCCTATAATTACATCTTGCACCTTAAATACCACGGATACCCTAATGAATAATATGTTTATGATCCAATCATAAGCCAAGTCTCTCTTGGATTAGTGAGAGGATGGAACCTAATTGTTCAAGTTCCGAATCATCATTTAAGAGAACTACTCATCTACTTACCCTATATGGGAAGGAGTTAATTTCATCTAGTGAAATTATGTTCTTAGCTCCCTATTTGGTCAAGTCTCTAAAATTGTAGACTTATTGAATCAGATACTTGGGTCATTCTCACTCGTGCAAATCAAAGGACGAGCCCTTACAGGCAATAGTTCATAACTACTGCATATTTGATGCCCTAGTTTATTGTATTTACTCTCTCATCACTCACCATTGTATATATATTTGTATATACGTAAAATCCACTAGAATTTTAGTCCAAGTGGGAGTTTGTTGGATTGTATGTCCTAAAATTCACAGTTTGTAATGTTAAATATTTTCTATTAACAATAAATATGTTATTGACGTTTATTCAATAAAATTGTTGTTGAATATGTAAATTGCACTTGTAAAGACTAAATCCAATAAACTAAAGATCCATGACTATTATATGAATACTTGAACTTTATGTGATGACATAAAGATGGATCAAGTTCGAGTAAATAGCCAAAACGGTCTATAGTATATGAATAATCTTAGGTGCCATATTCTGGTAACACTATCAGATGTGGCCCACTCTGTAGTTATTACGATCTGTTGTAAAGTGCTACAAACGAAGTGATCCTGATTTGTTAATGTAGTGACATGATGAGCGGGGGCATCCTATGCAATGAGTTTGTATAAGATCGGACCAAAAAATAAATCACTCTTTCTTTATAATGTTGTTTACTATTTAAGACTGACTGTTTTAAATTGATGACCTAGGTAACTCAACCTTAATCTTGAGCTAACTATGAATTCCGATTTATTTGGATCATCCTTAGATTTGCATAGGTGAAGGTTGGCTCAACAGCGCTGGCTCATAACCCTCCAATTTCAGGGATAAGACCGGGTAGTTAACTAAGGACATAGGGTGCAAGAAGGAATTTACACCTACCCGATTTAAGAATAGTAGAGAGATTGTTCTCTGAAGTACAAAATCCAGGTCTTGAACAAGGGACCCCACCCTCTCATTGGCCCGAGAGGGACTCGATTTAGTGATTGGGTCACAAACCAATTGTTCATTAGAGGATTAGTGGGACTTAAGAAACAAGATGTAATTTTGGGGGTTTTCGGACTTGGGAATCGATGTCGTTACTCAACCCCAAAATTGAACAAAAATTTATTTATTTTCATCGATCTAAAACTTATACCACAAACGTAGCAAAGTGGTAAGATCAGGGTCGAATCCAGAGGTAGACTGTTGAATCAATCTAGGGCAATTTATGAATTCCAAAAAAAAGGATTTTGATTGTTTTAGTTTTGATGAGGGAAATTTAATTAAAAGAAACAAGAGCAAGTACAGAAAAAAAAGAAAAGGTTTTGAATCAAATCTAGGGAAAATCTTGGGATTAGTTTGTATGCTTTTTATTTTCTATCCTTAGTACTAGTTATTTTTTCAATTATGTAAACCCCTCGACCTATTAGAAATTCTAATAGCCCAATTAGCCAATTTTTGATAAAAATTTAAATCAGCCTTAATTCAGTTAAAAACTTTTCCTTCTTAGCGACGCCCAAGTTAAAACTGAAAAGCATTAAGAAAAGGTTCAATTATCGAGACATTCAACAAGCCGCAAAGCCATATCTTGTTCCATGATTTATTTGGGAAATGTTATATTAGGACCCACATGAACTTGGCTAGAAAAAGTCTAGATCTCAACCATGCGATCCTAATATTTGCAACTTAATCGATCCATAATACATAGGCTAGAAAGATTTTGCAAACATGAAATTCAACAAATCAATTTGTCAGAAAAATTTATTGAATTCAATTAAAAATAAAACAAATCCCCCAAAGGGTTCACAATTATTGAATAAAACAAACTTGTTGGCCTTCAAGAATTAAGGCATACAAACTATCCCTAGAAAATAATTTAGCCTCTAAAAGGCATATTCAGACTACAATGATAAATAAATAATAAAAAAAAGTAAGAATCGAGGCTAACTATACCAATAATTGCTCAACAATTTGACTCAATCACTCAAAAACTGGACAAAAACTCTCAAATTTCTCTTTCTTTGGGTTTATTCTCGAATGAGTAGTGGCTGCCTTCAAAGCTGACCCCAAGGGTCCTATTTATAATATCCTCGCAGTGTCGTAAAAGTATGGTTAAGCGTTGCAATGCTTGGTCGCGTCGTCGTGCCCTTGGTTCTCGGTAAATGTTTGCAGCGTTGCGACGCTACGCTTGTCTTCCAACGTCAAGCTTTAGCGTCAGGGGGCGTTTGCAACGATGGCGGTGCTCAAATCTGAAGCGTCGCGACGCTTTGGGTAGTGTTGCGACACTGCCTTGTTCCTAAAGCTACTGCATTTCAGTGTCGAATGAGCATTGGACTTAGGCTTGAGATGAGCGTTGTGACGCTGGCGCAGGGCAAAATCGTCCTTTTCAACTCAACTTGATTTAGTGCGTTTAGACTCCAGTTTTTCTGCTCTTTTGGCTCGATTCTTAGTCTTTTCCACGTGTCGGCTCCATATGGCTAATTCTCTTACAAAATAAGATAATAGAATCCAAAAATTATGCAAATATAGGAAGTTAAGGCTATAAAATTAGCTCTTTTTGAGAGCTAACAAACACCCCCAACTTAAGACTTGATCGTCTCAAGCAAGATAAAATTCAGTCACGGATTTCAATAAGAAAATGTTCATTCTATTTAACGAATCCTTTCTCCAATCTCAACAGACTATAGGGTCGCATAATCAATCAAACCAAATAATCACTCGATTGAAACTTTTTATAAAAAGGTTATTTTTCAATCAAAACCACGTACAAACGAGAAAACTAAGAAATATTTTTTTTTTGTTAATCGTAAAGTGCTTGAAAAAGTCTTATCCATCTCCTAATCCATCTTCCCTCTATTCTGGCTCGGTCATCAGCTAAAGACATACTGATATTGATAATCAAAGAGTAACACTATCGAGGAATACCCAGAACTCACGCACACAAAACATAAAAGACATTTATTTTACCTAGAGGGCTAGCTTTCACACTCTACCGTTGGGAACCTATCACTCTTTTCTCGCAGGTCCTAACAGAACACAATAGAGGTAGCTCTTTTCACCTTTATCCATGCACACATCCACACTGTATATATATATTTTTCTTTTTTTTTTTTCAGCAGAGAAAGAAATCTAGTATATTTCTCTTTTATTTATTTATTTATTTATTTACACACACTAGGCTTATTATTATTATTATTTTCACTATCTAGTTTTATTCTCAGACATCAAAAGTTACTCCCAAGCCAATAGGGGGTCTTTTGAGGTGACAATGAAAATCCGAGATAGATAATCTGTTTCTAATATTTTAAAGGATTTAAAACCCAAAAAAAAAATCAACTTAGGTTCATTTTACATGGATCTCATGAAAAAAATTTGTTTATGAAAAGCTCAAAATTATGAAAATTACCCTTTTTATAACAGGCAACCCATCGAGTGCGTCATCAATAAGTCATTGAAAGGAAATAGCAAACAGAGCGAACAACAATAGGCACACTATGACACAATTAATAATTTTTAATCTTAAACATGCTTCGCCCACCCCCAACTTAAAAATATGTATTGTCCTCAATGCTAAGGACAAAAAGAGAAAGGGAAAAAAAAAAAGGAGAACAAAAAAACTCCCCTGGATTTTTAGGCTTTGGCATAATCATCTTATACCTCAAGAGTCAAAATTGCACATCTCCTATAAAGAAGGGTAAATGTAGTCAACCGATATTTTAAATAAAAAGGAAAAATATAGAAGAAAAGCAAATAAAACTCCTGGTTGCCTCTAGGTAGCGCAATGTTTAACGTCTTTTGCTAGATTCTTGGTGATACGGGCTCAAGTGATGGCAGGTGGAGCCAATAGGAAGCTTGCACTAATACAATTGACTTCTCCTTCATTGAAATTTTTTAAGCAGTGCCCATTTACTTTGAATTCCTTCCCAGTTTTCAGACCTTTGATTTCCACAGCACCATAGGAAAAGAAATCAATTACCTCAAAGGGACCAAGCCATTTAGATTTTAGTTTACCGAGCATAAGTGATAGATGAGAATTGTAGAGTAACACTTTCTGCCTGACCCGAAATTCTCTTCTCAAAAGGCCTCTATCATGAATTAGCTTTGATTTTTCTTTGCTTAAAGTGCAATTCCTCCAACTCTTGTAGCTCCAGCAATCTCTTCTCACCGGCTTGGACCAAGTTCATATTACACCGTTTGACGGCCTAATATGCTATATGCTTGATCTCGATCAATAAGTGGCACACCTTGCTAAAGACAAGCTTAAAAGGCATTGTTCCAATAAGTGTTTTGAATGCGGTCCTGTAAGCCAAAAGAGCATCGTCAAGGCGCGTGCTCCAATCTTTCCTAGTTGGGTTTCCCATCTTTTTGAGGATATTTTTTACCTCTCGATTTGATATTTCAGCTTGTTCGTTCGTCTGAGAGTAATACGGAGTGGCAACACGATGGTGTACTCCGTATTTCCTCATGAGTGCCTTGATGCTCGGTTGCAAAAGTGAGTACCCTGGTCACTGATTATAGCACGAGGTATACCAAATCTAGAAAAAATATTAGCTCTTAAGAAACCTAAAACCACAACAACATTATTAGTCCTAGTGGGGATTGCCTCAACCCACTTCGAAATATAGTCAACTACTAAAAGAATGTATAAATAGTCGAATAAAGAAGGAAAAAGGACCATGAAATCCATAGCCCATACATAAAAAATCTCACATACAAGAATAGAATGTAATGGAATCTCATTCCTCCTAGACAAGGATCCTGACCTCTGACAACTCTCACAAGATTTACAAAATGCAAAATAGTCGACGAACAAAGAATTCCAAATCAACCCACTATCTAAGACCTTCATAGTTGTTCTCCTAGGACTAAAATGCCCTCCACAAGCCATTTCATGATAGAAGGTGAGCACTGATTCAAACTCCTCATTTGGGACACATCTTCTAATGATTTGGTCAGAACAAATCTTGCAAAGGTATGGTGGTTCCCAAACAAAGTATTTTGAATCATTTTTCAATTTGGCCCTCTTAAACTAGGCATAGCATAAGGGAACTTACCTATTACTAGGAAATTAACCATGTCTTCATACCATGGAGTGGGTGTGTCGATATGGAACAAGAATTCTTCTGGAAAGTCGTCACGTAGGGGTACAAGGTCTTCTTCTTGTACTATCCTACTCAAATGGTCAGTACCAAGTTTTCTACACCCTTTCTGTCTTTGATGATCAAATTGAATTCTTGGAGAAGGAGCATCCAACAGACCAATCGGGGTTTTGAATCTTTCTTGGTCATTAGGTACCTGAGAGCAGTGTGGTCAGTAAATATAGTGACAGGAAATCCAAGGATGTAAGAGCGAAATTTATCTAAAGCAAAAACAATGGCAAAAAATTCTTTTTCAGTTGAGGTGTAATTAATTTGATTGGGGTTTAGGGTTCTTGATGCAAAGCATATGACCTGGCTCTTCCTGTCGACCCTTTGTCCTATCACCGCTCCCACAGCTAGATTGCTCGCATCACACATGATCTCAAACGACACATCCCACCTTGAAGGTTGCAAAATTTTGGTAGTGGTCAGCTTCTCCTTTAAGGTGTCGAAAGCCTCTTCACACTTTTTGAAAAACTCAAAGGGAACATCCTTCTACGATAATATCGATAGAGGCAATGCCAACTTCGAAAAATCCTTGAAGAACTGCCTGTAAAAGCATGCACTTCCAAGGAAAGAACAAATTTCTCTAACACATGTTGGATAGGGGAGGTTAGCAATTGAAGGATCTCTTATCGAAGAGTTCCATGAGCGCGTTCGGATCGCTCCAATTTCACAGTGACCGAAATACAACAATATAAATTCAAACGCATAGTTATGCAAACAAACAGTAATTATCGGCATGCTATGAACAAGAAAATAACAAGGGAATGAGTTGATATACCAGTTGAAGACAGTCTTCAAACTTCAGAACTCAACGCAGCGAAAACCTCCACCCGATCGTCAATGCAACAGCACACACAACCGCAAACTCTCGACTACAATGAGGACGACACTACCAGAAAAGAGCCCCGAGTATTCTCGGAGTGAGAACCCAAAGTGTGGTCTTTGGTGAATTTGGTAGAGGGAGAAGGAAGCACGGATCGTGTAGGCAATAAGCAAATGGGAGGGAAAAAAGCGCTATCGCATAGAAAAATGCTTATCGATTAGGAGAAGCTACATGATCGTATAGGCTTTACTGAATGATCGTTTAGAAAATGGTATACGATCGTTTAGCAAACTCGAGACACACTACGATCATTTAAGGAAGCTATCCGATCGTATAGGAACTAGTGTGCGATGTTTAGGCACGAGGTGGACGATCGTTTAGGCGGAGAGTCACTATCGTATAGGCTCTCAAAAAAGCTAAAGTGATCGATTACTTTTCACCAGCACGATCTCTTTTTTCTTTTATGGCGGACGATTCAAAATGAAAACTATTTTCATTTTAATTCATCGGTTACAATAACCGACGCTGCCCCACTAACCCACGTCCGAACGTGAAAAAATTGGCTTAATTATCATAATTAGTTAAAATAAATATAATCATAATGCATTTTTATACTATAGTTTGATTAACATATCTAGTATAGTATTTTCTCCTCTACTTGATATAAATCATATTTATATCTAATTTTCTCCAAAATAATGTATCTCATATATTTACCCAATTATGTCATATATAATAAACCAGTCCAATTATATCATATATAATCGAACTTCCTCTTGTCAATTTGAACATTTTAAATTAACCCAAACACTAGTTCTTGACTATATCCAAGCTACCCAGAGGACCTAATAGACCTTTGACTCGAAGCTCCAACAGGCCGTGAATAGCTGACTAAATTCTTTAGCCACGAGATCCAACATCTGTTAACTATCAGGCATTCCACATAAGATCAACAACTGAACTCTTCTTACCACATATATATTTCTGTGTCCATCGGATATAACCAATCATGAGTACGATGACCCTTCACAGATGCTCATAAGTACAGTTGGGCCAAATTATCGTTTTGCCCCTGTAGTTACATCTCACTCCTTAAGTACCACTGATTCCTATAATGAACAATACAACATAGTCCAACTATGTGTGAACACCTCTCGGGCCAAGAGAACGCATGTGGCGCCACATCGTTCAAGCCCTGGAATTAGCACTTAAGGGAGCCATCTATCTACTTACCCTTGCCTCGAGGAAAAAGTGAATTTCATCTTGGATAGCTGAGTTCCCAACTCCCAAATCAGACGAATCCCGAAAATGGTAGGTTTTAGTCGACGACCTGGACACTCGTACCCATACAAATCAAAAGAGATGCCTTCATTATGCAGGAGTTTCCAACTCACTTCAGGATTGTGAGGTCATGTTACCTATTCTATCCTAGTGAAGTGAAGCCTTGTTCGATGAACGGTGTTATATAATGGACGTTAACACTTCGTGTCAGGTCTTAAATAAACTCATTGTATAGGATGCCCCTGCTCGCAGTCCCCAATACGAATGATCAGGATCAGACCATTGTGACAAGAACAAATACTTTGTGACTATTCTACAAAGTGGGGCCGCATCCGTAGCATTAACCAGGATAAGATTTCCCTCCTATATCTATATACTACAGACCATTTTGTTATCACTTAAGATTTGATCCACTTGTATGTCACCACATACATGTTTGAAGTTACATACAGATAACCAGAGATTTTATCTTTATGGTTTGTGGTAAAGTAAATAAAACAAGCAACTGAACAAAAATACAAGATGTGAAAAATAATCATATATTAACAACACAAGCGTTCGTAAAATTGTTTACAAACTACAGGACACAAGACTTAGGGCATCAACCCAACAATCTTACCACTTGTCCTAAAGCGAAGGGTGTACAATAAACCAGTATACAAAACAATAAACTAGGGTATAAAAGACCAGTACAAGAAAATCTCCCACTTGCCCTAGTCCAACCGCGGGCAATTCTATAGACCCATGCTTCGTAGGTTACCCTCAAACACCTGTAGCCGTGAGAGCCTTCGTAAATGGTCAGCAACATTGTGCTCTGAAGCGATCTTTTCGTGACGATCCATCCCCTCGATGCACTATCTCGCAGATTAAATGATACTTCCACTTCTATGTGTTTTGCCACACCTATGATCCTCGGCTCCTTGGACTTTTCCACGTGCCCCACTATATTATTCACAATAGAGGGCAATGGGAACTAGACATATCTGGAAGTAACTTCTAGTTCTATCAAAAACTTCCTGAGCCAGACGACTTTCTTAACAGCTTCGCAAGCCGCTACGTGCTCCATCACCATAGTAGAGTTAGCGATGCACCTCTGCTTAGTGCTTCGCCACACTACAACTCCTTCGTTAACAGTAAAGACTTACCCTGATGTGGACCTACGAGAGTCCTTATCAATCTGAAAGTCAGAATCCATGTATCCGGTAAGGATCAAATCCCATGAACCATACACAAGCATGTAGTTCCTCGTTCTCCGAAGATACTTGAGGATGTTCTTCACTGCGGTCCAATGACCCTAGCCTGGGTAAGACGGATACCTACTGACTATACCTACAGCATAGCAGATGGACGAGTACAGAGCATCGCATACATTAAACTGCCAATGGCAGACGCATATGGGACCCGTCTCATCTCCTCAACCTCTTGAGGCGTCTTAGGACACATGTCCTTAGAAAAAGTGACTCCATGCCTGAATGGCAGTAGGCCCCTCTTGAAGTCCTGCATCGAGTACTTAACCAATATCTTGTCAATGTACGATGCCTGAGATAGTGCTAGCACTTTGTTCTTACGTTCCCGAAAGATCTATATACCTAGAACAAACTGAGCCTCTCCCAAATATTTCATTTGGAATTGGGTCGCTAGCCAGTCCTTAATTGTAGTCAGTAGACCTATATCATTCCTAATGAGTAGGATATCGTCTACGTACAACACTAAGAAGACTACTGAAGTGTTGATGATCTTCTTGTAGACATAAGGTTCATCAACGTTTTAGTCAAAGCCATACGACTTGATTGCAGTATCAAACTGTATGTTCCAAGATCGAGACGCCTATTTTAGTCCATAAATGGACCGATTCAGTTTCAAAACCTTTTGCTCTTGAACTTGGGCTATGAATCCCTCGAGTTGCACCATGTAAATGGCCTCCTCAAGATTGTCATTCAGAAAGGCCGTCTTAACGTCCATTTGCCAGATCTCATAATTACAATAAGTTGCAATGGACAGGAGGTTATGGGTCGACTTTAACATGGAAACAGGCGAGAAAGTATCCTCATAGTTGACTCTCTCTACCTGGGTATAACCCTTTACCATAAGTCGAGCCTTCAAGGTCTATACCTTCCTCCTATCAGTACCCCGTTTGCGCTTGTAGATCCATTTATAACCTATAAGTCTTACCCTATTAGGCTGATCAATAAGATCCCATACTGAGTTGAAGTACATTGACTCCATCTCGAGATCCATGGCCTTGACCCATTCATCCCGATCAACATCCTTCATTGCCTTCTTATAAGAAAACGGGTCCTCAACGTAACGATCTGCTACCATAGCAAGGATTTCCGTGAAACCCAGATAGCGAACAAGTGGGTTCGCAACCCTTCCACTACGTCGAGGTTCCCTCAACTCTTAAGGTGGAACTGACCTACTGGATGAACTCCCATCAACAACTCTTGCTGATGTAGCTGGCTCTTCAATAACTCTTGTTGAAGTTTCAGTAGTTTCATTGGAAAGCTCACGTAACATGACTTTGCTTCGTGGACTGTGCTCCCTTATATGATCCTCCTCCAGGAAAGTAGTGTTTGTTGAAACAAACACCCTATTTTCCATCAGATCATCAAAATAACACCCTCGTGTACCTTTGGGGTAGCCTACAAAGAGGCATAACCTCGATCGTGGTTCCAACTTCTTGGGATTAACATCAAACACATGTGTAGGGCAACCCCAAATGCGAAAGTGACGTAAACTAGCTTTACGCCAGTTCCACAACTTTAGAGGTAATCTTGCAACACTCTTGGAGGGAATATAGTTGAGTATATATACCCAGTCTCCACTGTGAAACCCCAAAATGAGTCCGGTAAGGAAGCATAACTCATCATCGAGCGAACCATGTCTAACAAGATCCTATTTCTCCTCTCCACTAAACCATTCTACTGAGGTGTACCCAGCGCTGAGAGTTGGGAAACGATTCCATGTTCTATCAAATAGTCCTGGAATGTCGAGTCCAAAAACTCTCCACCTCGATCCGATCGAAGTGTTTTAATCCATCTATCTAATGTGTATTCAACTCCAGCCTTGAACTCTTTGAACTTGTCAAAGGCTTTAGACTTTTGTTGCATAAGATAAACATACTCGTACCTTGAGTAATCATCAGTAAAACTGATAAAATACTCATAGTCACCTTGGGCTCGCACATTCATAGGACCACAAAGGTCAGAATGTACTAACTCAAGAGGCTCATTGGCTCTATAACCTTTTCCAGTAAAAGGTTGTTTAGTCATCTTACCCTCAAGGCAAGATTCGCACACTGGTAAAGAATTTTCTTCTCACTTAGAAGTCCATTTTTCACCAATCTCTCAATCCTATTGAGATTGATGTGCCCTAAATGAAGATGCTAAAGTTGGGCATTTTTTTTTGGAGAAATCCGTCGACGTTTTGATATAGTTTCGGTAGTTTTGAACAATTCAGTATTATGGAGGGAATTAATGGCTAACGGCCTTAGCACATATAAATTCGATTCCAGATTTGCTGTGCAACTAAATACACTATATTTATGAATAAATGCTTTATCCACATTAAACGAGATAGTATATTTACATTGCAATAAACACTTGACAGAAAATGAGGTTCCTCTTTAGTTCGGGAATAATATATATCATTTAAAATAAGAAACCTATTCTGTAAAGCTAACTGCAGTCCTCTCACTGTCACAACTGAGACGACGTACCCAGTGCCTACTCGCATCGTCATCTCACCAGCCTCCAGCTGTCGCCAAGATCTAATCCCTTAAAAAGAAGAACAAAAATGGTTAATGGCGCCCGAATCAATTATTTAGGTAGAATCATCATTCTCCACTAAACAAGTTTCAAGTACAAGTAAATCACATTTACCTTTATCGGCCTTAGCCTTAGCCTTGGCTACTTTCTTCTCTTTCAGATACCGAGGACAGTTCCTCTTCCAGTGTCCATCTTGGTTGTAGTGGAAACACTTTCCCTTAGCAACCTGTGGACGCTTCCTCGGGGCGACAGGCAATGGGTTAGCAGGTGCCTTCCCTTTACCCTTACCACCCTTCTTCTTCTTCCCCTTTGCAGAGTTAGAAGTAGAAGGTGCAGACTTCGTTCCTAAGGTCGAACCTCTATGGAACGTCCTAGAGGATGAAGCAACATTTTCCTCACCCTTTTGCCTCTCCTTACTTTTCAGTAAAGATTGGTATGTCTGCAACTCGTTGAGGAGAGTTATAAGGTTATATTTCACTTTTTTAAGAATCACATTACTAACAAAGTGCAGGAAGATCTCGGGAAGAGAATGCAGGATAATGCTAACCTGGCTGCCCTCATCGATGGTAGACCCATTCAACTCTGCCACATTAAAGTGGACCATCATATTAAGCACACGTTCATGAACAGAGGTGCCTTCTTCCATTTTGGAGTTGAATATGTATTTAAGAGCCTCATGCATAAGCTGTTCAGATGGTTGACCAAACATCCCCTACAAAGATTCCATGATCTCACGCGTTGAGACCATATACTCATGTTTTTTACCAAGACTTCAGAATGACTTACCAAGATGTAGGCTCGGGCCTTCTCATTCGCCCTTGTCCATCGCATATATGCCTCCTGAGCATTTTGAGCGGCATTCAGAGTTGGAATAGGAGGACAAGCCTCCGTGAGAGTGAACATGAGATCCTCGATGATCAGGATCGTCATGATCATGTGTTTCCATGTTGCAAAATTATCGCCAGTAAGTTTTTTTGGCGCTTAGTAATGCTAACGTGGCTGTTGCCATTTTCAAAATGTTGTTGAAAATACGAACAAAACTTTATTAGATTTTGCTAAACAAATTTTAAACCAATCAGTTTTGCAAAACAGTTTCAAGTACCCTAAGATATAGACTTCTACTTTGCAATGATGCCCAGTGAGGCAAGACAAATGTCACTGGTGGGATGATCAGTTGCCCCTTTGCTGGGATGAGACATTCTCAACCATTAGATAGAACCAACTCTTGGATTTAAACCTAATAGCCACCATTTTTCGGTCTAGAATCGTTAACCTTTAACTATTCCGCGTAAGTGTAACCATTCGCTTTTGGTGCCAGAGTCCTGCCCTAATGAGCCCACCGTAGGGAAGAAGTGGATTAGGATAAGAGACTAAGTTACCTTATCCTCTTATAGGAGATCAAATAAAGAAATGCGCAAAACTGCCATCCTTTAGTTGGACACTCCTAGGGTACCTCGAGGCGATGTGCAGTAACTTTATTCCACCTAACGAGGGAGACCGAGGGATATGCTATCGCACTTCCTGCTCCCACTTACTATGAATACTTTCTCCATCCACCTTGATATTGAGCTACCCAAACACCATCCGTTAGGGGGACACGCCAAAGGTGCCGCAAGGCCAAGGGTAGATCTCATGGTGTGGACTATTTAGGAGAAACGTGAAAGGTTTAAGTAAAGCATCTCATGCCCCAAGTACCTCCCACTCAATGTTCTACCTAGGGATTCATTACTCTAGACAATCCGGCTACTGATTTTAGTCTAATTCGTCTTTTTAAACTCTTCTCATAAACAACGTTTGTCTATGAAATATGAACAAGTTCAAGTAGTCACATTTAAAAACTTTAATGGATTGTCCTTAACTTGCATGCATGCATCAAATCTATCTAATTCACCTTTCCAGGTAAGTTCCTAGGTAGAGGTGTTACGTTTCCGTCAACTTAAATACCCCAACCTAGACAAAACTTGCCTTAGACAAAAGGTCCCTTATAGATAGATTTGCTATATTTTAACCTTTTATTAGCCAATTTAATCCTATTAAAGTGATTAAAAGATTACAGCCTTAGGGTTGCTAATCATATTAGAACCGTGATCTTAGGTCTATGTGATCCAAGTTTTAAATATTTTAAAACCATGAATTAAACCTAAGTGAGCATGCATGTCTTTCTTATTTCTTTTAGTTCTAATTTCTCTTTAACTTTTAAAAAGAAACAACTAAAAACATTGCGCACAACGACGTGTTTATAACATTTATAAAGTACCTATGTGTCATGCTTCATGCAATTTCCGGTCATTACTATATATAACTTTTATATAACGCGTAATAACCAAGCAAACATGCTATCATTCACCCTTATACTATAACAATTATAATATAAAGATGATGCATGTCAATGCTTTTTATGCATACATAAATATAACTCATAATATTATATGATGCATGAGCATGCTCTTACATAATTAAATCATGCTTCTCTAAATTAAACAAATTACAATAAAGAGATGATGCATGACCATTGCATAACCTAAAATGGGATTTACTATATGTGCATAACATATGACATATAAAAAACAACATGGTAATAAATAAATAAGAGATGATGCATGAACCCTTACAAAAATAGGAATGAAAAACCTATCTATTTATATTTTTCATCGAGCAAAACGATTCACAGGAGATAGATGATCGTTCAGCGCGCACTAGATGATAGAAGCATAAATAAACGATCGCGTAGACGATGACGATGGCTGCGAAGCCTGATCGTCTATGAGATCGCGTAGCACAACGACAAAGTAAATGATTTACCATGCGTTACTAAGCGATCGTTTAGTCAGTTACTAAGTGATGAAGCTTGCTGACCTAAACGATCGTCCAGTGCGCGCGTGCGTTAAACGATACGTGAGCATCTCATCGTCCACACTACCGACACTCTGTGATTGCATACCCGATCGTCAAAACAATTTGATCTACTCTGATCGCATACCCCATAGTTTAACCGATGTGTTCAACAGCGATCGGGTAATCCATCGTCTTTACGATGCAATCAATAGTGATCGCGTACCATATCTTTTGCAGGATGCGATCAACCTTAGATTGCCTCCTTCCTCGAAGAACCGCAACGTTTGTACAGAACTGTTTCTCCCAACGACTCAAAACTTCAAAAAAAACTTTGAATACAGACTCGATAATGATTATTAATGTCCAAAAACACAATGGCCTTTGCAAACAATCGCAAATGTAAAAGGATTTAAATCAAGCCGACGCTACCATCCATGAAAACATCCATTAATTCTGAACATCCACAACAAATTTAAGCATTACACAATGCAGAAATGCACCCACCATGAACGTAAATGTCATTTCGTTGCAACATATGAAATCAGAGTATCAGAACTTGGCTCTGATACCAATTGAAGGATATCTTACCGAAGAGTTCCACGAGCGCGTTCGGATCACTCTAATTTCACAGTGATCGAAATACAACAATATACATTCAAACGTACAGTTATGCAAACAAATAGTAATTATCAGCATGCTATGAACAAGAAAATAACAAGGGAATGAGTTGCCATACCAGTTGAAGACAGTCTTCAAACTTTGGAACTTAATGCAGTAGAAACCTCCACCCGATCGTCAACACAGCAGCACGCACAACCGCAAACTCACGACCGCAACGGAAACGACACCACTAGAAAAGAGCCCTAGGTATTCTCGGAGTGAGAAACGAAAGCGTGGTCTTTGATGAATTTACTAGAGGAAGGAGGAAGCACGGATCGTGTAGGCGATAAGCAAATGGGAGGGAAAAAGTCGCTATCGTATATCAAATTGCTTATCATTTAGGAGAAGCTACACGATCATGTAGGTTTTACTGAACGATCATTTAGGAAATGGTATATGATCGTTTAGCAAACTCGGGACACACTACGATCGTTTAGGGAAGTTATCCAATCGTGTAGAAACTAGTGTGCGATCGTTTAGGCGCAAGGTGGACGATTCTTTAGGTGAAGAGTGACTATCGTATAGGCCCTCGAAAAAGCTTAAGCGATCGATTACTTTTCACCAACGTGATCTCTTTTTTCTTTTTGGGCGAACGATTCGAAATGAAAACCATGTTCATTTTAATTCATCGGTTACAATAACCGACGCTACCCCACTAACCCACGTCCAAACGTGAAAAAATTGGCTTAATTATCATATAATTAACCAATTAATTAATAATAAATATAATTATATTATATTTTTATCCTATAGTTTGATATCACATATCTAGTATAGTATTTTCTCCTCTACATGATATAAATCATATCTATATCTAATTTTCTCCAAAATAATATATCTCATACATTTAGCCAATTATATCATATATAATTAACCAGTCCACTTATATCATATATAATCGAAATTTCTCTTGTCAATTTAAACATTTCAAATTAACCCAAACACTGATTCTCGACTTTATCCAAGCTACTCAGTGGACCTCATGGACCTATGGCTAGAAGCTCCAACGGTCCGTGAATAGCTGACTAAAATCTTTAACAATGAAATCCACCATCCGTTAACTGTCAAGCATTCAACTAAAGACCAACACCTGAACTCTTCTTACCACAGATATATTTCTGTGTCCATCATATATAACCAATCATGAGTACGATGACTCTTCATAGATGCTCGTAAGTACAGTTGGGCCAAATTATCGTATTGCCCCTGTAGTTACATCTCACTTCTTAAGTACCACTGATTCCTTTAATGAACAATACAACATAGTCCAACTATGTGTGAACACCTCTTGGGCCAAGAGAACGTGTGTGGCGCCACATCGTTCAAGTCCTGGAATCAGCCCTTAAGGGAGCTATCTATCTACTTACCCCTGCCTCGAGGAAAAAGTGAATTCCATCTTGGATAGCTGAGTTCCCAACTCCCAAATTAGACGAATCCTGAAAATGGTAGGTTTGAGTCGAAGACCTGGACACTCGCACCCATACAAATCAAAGGACCGCTCTCAATGGCAGGAGTTCCCAACTCACTCAGGATTGAGGTCATGTCATCTATGGTCATCCTAGTGAAGTGAAGTCTCTGTCATGAACGGTGTTATATAACGAGACGTTAACACTTCGTGGTCAGGTCTTATACAAACTCATTGTATAGGACGCCCCTGCTCGCATGTCCCCAACACGAATGATCAGGATCAGACCATCTGTGACAAGTCACAACACTTATGACCATTGACCATTCCACAAAGCGAGCGGCATCCATAGCGTTACCAGGATAAGGTTTCCCTCATATATCCATATACTCTAGACCATTTTCGTTATCACTCAAGACATGATCCACTTTTATGTCACCACATACATGCTTGAGTCACATACAGATAACCAACACTACTACAAAAATTGGATTACTTGACGTTTTTCCAATGTCAAGTAGAGGGTATACTTGACGCTAATAAAAGCGTCGTCTATTCGACTGGCAAGTATAGTGTCATAACTTGATATTGTAAAAACGTCAAGAGAAATAATTCTTGACACAATTTCCGTGTCAAGAAATATAATACACTTGACACTAATGACATGTCAAGTGTATTAATTCTTGACACTTATTATTGTGATTACTCTTGACATTTTTTATTTGTCAAATATATTTTTATCTTAACACGAAATAATGATCAAGTAATCAAATATAATTAACCAATCCAATTATATCATATATAATTAACCAGTTCAATTATATCATATATAATTGAACTTCCTCTTGTTGTTGATTTCTTACTTTGTATATAAATTTAATAGTTCAAAATAAAAATGACAAGAAAGTGACAAATATTGATGTTCTTAATGAAATGTTTAATACCTCGAACTCCGGAGATAATCTTGATGTGACAAACTCTTGCCAATGATGTGTTTCAATTATGTGGGAGTACATCGAAGGTGGGTGTAACAAAAGTTAGGGTTCATCCTTAAAAGGGATAATATACTGCGTCGTTAACCAAGACTTAAACTGACGAAATGCAACGCCCACAGTTTTGAGAATAGGCTTCTTACTTCTACCATCAATTATGAAAGCACCCTAAACATTTAAAAAACTTGCATATTACTGATGACTTGCATAAATGCATGTCATCTTAGGTCTTTTATTTAGAATTATGAGGGCTGTTAAGAAGAATATGCAGCAATTATGTTAGAAATTCATGAGAAAATAAGCTTGCGTCGTTCAATATGATGAAGTGGACGCAAATGCGGAAGCCGGACTACCGCATAGACAACCGCATGCGGAGAAACTCTCCATCGCAAAGGCGAACGTGTTCGATGCATGGGTGTTGCGGTAATCAGCCGCATGTATCCATCGCATGGGAGTTGTGCTCGTCAAGCGATTGTGGTCATCGTGTCAAAGTTGCGGTATTAATAAAATGCGGTCACTGAACGATTGCAGCTACATGATAATGCAGAATAGAGGGATCAATGCAAGGTTGGTGGAATGAACTCATCAACGTACATCTCGGGAAAATCAAAAGCTGATGTTGACATTTCACCTACCACACCGTTAGCATCAGAGATTCAGAAAGGACTAACGCACCGCAAATATCAGAATCAGAACAGTCCATTAATGTTGTCGACGATCAAAGCTCTATATAAAGAAGCCGATGAGCAGAATTTCTATACATCCAGGCTTTTCCCCTACGATCCAGACTAATGCATGAGAATAAAGCTTGAGAGTTCTTCATCTTCTTCCTCCATTTCAGTGACGACCGGAGCCTTCGACTGGAGCTAAATCTCGAGAGAGTCAGCTCCACCACCCATCCATGGCACCACCGGCAGTCTTGACGCACATCTGTTGGAAGCAAGTTATTGCTTCTAGCCGGTCATTTCATTTTCCCTTCTTTTCTTATATTGTGTTGTATTACATTTTGTGATTACGGAATTAATACATTATGTGTTCAATGCATTTATTTGTTTACTTCCATTCCGTCTCCATATTTCTTTACTTAGCACCCTTAACTTTCATTGCATCACTTAGTGAGATTGGTAGAGTATCGCATACTTAGTATGTGGATTAGAGATATGAAGCATGTAGCAAACCACCGAGAGGTGTGTGTTGTTGTCTAAGTGTGTGAGAAAACCTTATTTTCTTAGTATGAAGCTGTAGCAACGCCTGTCTATAGGTTAACTCATTGCTTGTCTATGAGTAAAGTCAGTAACAACCAACTGCCCGGGAGGGTAAGTGGTTGGTCGCATTAAGCAATGTAAGCTATTGTTCACTAGAGATAGGAATAATCTTACGTCAGCCAAGTTTGTGTGGTTACCTGTCTTATGTATGCGCCCATCACACCTTAGAGCTACTCGAGAGAGAGTCTAAAGAAAGAACCTAAGACTCGAGAGAGCTAGGTTTCGAATCGATGCTCGAGAGGTAGTTAGGTTTGCATAAGCAAGAATGGAGACTTAAGAATAAGCTTCTATTTTTATTACACAGTGTATCCACCCTACGGAGAGGAAATGGCTGCCTCAGAAGTAGGATATGGTGGCTGTATATGGTCATCTCACACTTATGCATACACACCGCATACATCCTAGATTTTGGCTTTTATTGTTGTGTAGCATGATCGCATCATCTTGCGTTGACTAAGGTTGCCCTTGCGGTCACTCTTAAGGGTTCAATGAAGACATCTCCACATTTTATCTATTTTTCATCCATTTACTTCCTGTAATAGTTTGTATTTCTACTCTCATTTATATTCCTTGCATTGTTTCGTTAGCTAGGAGTAAGTAGTAATTTAGCTTAACAACCCCTCCATCATTCTTTTATTCAAACCGCCGCATGCAATTACCGATACATCTAGCTACAAGTCCCTGAGTTCGACCTCATCACCCGAGAAACTTGCATTCGCGTTATACTTTCCGTGAGCGTAAGAAAACTTGTGACAGGAACGCATGGTCATCGCATACATTTGTTAACGCAAAGTCATTCAAACACATGATCACGACGCATGATAATCAATGCATACATTAAGAACATGCATCACATATTGCGTCCACGAAATTTTAGTTGTTCAGTAATTGACATCTAATCTCCCGTCACAAAGTTTTTGGCGCCGTTGCTGGGGACTTGGCAGCTAATTGTTTGTTGAGTTTTGTGTCTCTACAGGAAACCTTTTTATCTTGGGAGTATTGCAGCTTGTGCGACCAGGTTACAACCAATATTGAAGTGTAGGTGATGCATCGAAAGCCAGTACTGACCCCAAGGTAAAAGGGCAATCAGTCGTATAAGCTGAAGGTAATTCTAAGCACATGGTGGCCAACATGCGTCCAACAATTGCCGGAAGTTCCAATGGTCAAGGCAACTTGACCTAAGCAGTTGAGAGTAATCTCCTACATGGGAGACTCCTTGCGGTGACAACACTCCAATTTTTCCAGGGACGTCTTCTACTCTATCTTTACATTGCTTCCGTAGTTTAGTTTATTTTTATTTTTTATTTTGGATATGCGGCTGCTTCCTTGGTTGTGGTGCAATTGTTCCTTGTAGGTGCATCAATAAGTCTCCTCGGTGCACAGTACAACGGAAGAATTCCTTTCATCCTTCAATGCATGGCTTCGATCGCGTGGATTCCAACGCATGATCGCATGCGTTATTTCGCCTAAGGTCCTTTTCTTATTATACTTTATGCATTATCCTTTTGAAATTCTTTCTTTTCCGATTGCGTTCCTTTGCGATATTTCTATGATGGTACGTATAATTCATCGTATCTTCTAATTAATCATCGCAAGGCACTCCTTACTTTTATTAGCTTCTTCAATTTTTGAAAGTCTTAAGTTTTATTTTGTGTAAACCTTTGCTCAAACATTTATTATCGCATTCTTGTTGATTTTGCTTTTAGCTTTGCGGTGAGAACGTTGTCAACCTCTAAGTTTGGGGGTGGTAGCGGTCTTGGAGAAATTGCATTCATTACATTGCAATTATTTGAAAAAAAAAAGTGAGAATTTTGAGAATAATAACTCCACTGTCAATGCAATGGGAAAACCCATGTTGACAAGAGTTAAGTTGTGAAAGGCACTTACCCATAGTTGGATGTCCGCATTACACACGTGGGGGTAAGCCAAAACGAAAGTAAGTCGTCAGGATTAACGCATAAGCACAACTCCTCTGTCCGGTGCAAGCTAAATCAAGCAAGACAGGAGTTGAGTTGAATATGGAATGCAACCGAAGTTGGATGCCTGTATGACACACATGGGGGTAAGCCAAAACGAAGAGCGTAACCAGGTTCAACGCCGCATTCGAATAAGTCATCGCAAATTTTTGAAGTATTTTGAACGAACACATTCTCGAAAGCTAAACGCAAAGTTGCGGTGAATGAATAAAAAGTTTTTGAGCAAAAGGCTTGCCGGATATGAACTTGAGAAAGATCTTTTTGAAGAAGCAGCCAAAATGGAGGAGAGCATTGCGGCGATGGTTAGAGGTATGAGTAAATTATATTCTGAGAAGCTGGTCATCGCAAAGGCAAGCAAGAAGGTGAGTTAGAATTTCTTGAGTATAACGCATGCTTGAGGACAAGCATGATTTTAAGTATGGGGGAGACAAAAACTTGGTGACGGGAAATTAGATGTCAATTACTCAATAACTAAAATTCCGTGGACGCAATATGCGATGCATGTCCTGAATGTATGCGTTGATTATCATGCGTCATGGTCATGCATTGGAATGACTTTGCGTTAACAAATGTATGCGATGACCATGCATTCCTATCACAAGTTTTCTTGCACTCACGCCAAGTATAACGCGAACGCAAGTTTCTCGGGTGATTTGAGGTCGAACTCAGGGACTTGTAGCTAGATGTATTTGGTAATTTTCATGCGGCGGTTTGAATAAAAGAATGATGGAGGGGTTGTTAAGTTAACACTACTCCTACTCCTAGCTAACAGACAACACAATGGGAATATGAATGAGAGGTAGAAACATGACAACTATTAACAGGAAGTAAATGGATGGAAAAATAGATAAAATGTGGAGATGTCTTCATTGTAACCCTTAAGAGTGACCGCAAGGGCAACCTTAGTCAATGCAAGCTATGCGATCATGCTACACACACTAAAAGCCTAAATCTAGGACATATGCGGTGTGTATGCATAAGTGTTGAGATGACCGCATACAGCCACCATATCCTACTTCTTGGATGCAGCTATTGTCCTCTCCGTAGGGTGCATACGCTGTGTAATAACAAACAAAGCTTATTCCTAAGTCTCCATTCTTGCTTATGCAAACCTAATCTAGCCCTCTGAAGAATCGATTCAAACCTAGCTCTCTCGAGTCTTAGGTTCTTTCTTTAGACTTTCTCTAGAGAAAGTCTACATAAGACAAGGTAACCACACAAACATGGCTGACGTAAGGTTATTCTTATCTCTAGTGAACAATAGCTTACATTGCTTAATGCGACCAACCACTTACCCTCCCGGGCAATTGGTTGTTGTTTACTTTACTCATAGACAAGCATTGTGTTAGCCTATAGACAGGCATTGCTACAGCTTCACACTAAGCAAATAAGGTTCTCACACACTCAGACAACGCATACCTCTCGGTGATATGCTACATGCTTCATATCTCTAATCCATATGACTAAGTATGCGATACTCTATCAATCTCACTAAGTGATGCAATGAAAGTTAAGGGTGCTAAGTAAAGAAAGATGGAGATGGAATCGAAGGAAACACAGAAATGCATTGAACACAAAATGTATTAGTTCCTTAATCACAAAATGTAATGCAACACAATATAAGAAAAGAAGGGAAAATGAAATGACCGGCTGGAAGCAATAACTTGCTTCCAGCGGATGTGCGTAAAGATTGCCTGTGGTGCCATGGATGGGTGGCGGAGCTGACTCTCCCGAGATCTAGCTTCAGTCGAAGGCTCCGGTCATCATTTGGAATAGAGGAAGGAGATGAAGAACTCTCAAGATTTCTTCTCACGCATTAGTCTGGATCGCAGGGGAAAACCCTGTATGCGTTGAAATTCTGCTCATCAGCGTCTTTATATAGAGCTTGGATTGCCGACAACATTAATGGACTGATCTGATTTTGACATTCGTGGCATGTTAGTACTTTTTGAATCTCTGCTGCTAACGATATGGTAGGTGAAATGTCAACATCAGCTTTTGATTTTCCCGAGATGTACGTTGATGCGTTCATTCCACCAACCATGTGTTGATCCCTCTATTCTACGTTATCGTGTGGCTACAATCGTTTAGTGACCTCATTTTCTTAATACCGCAACTTCGACACGATGACCGCAATCGCTTGACTAGCGCAACTCCCATGCGATNCCGCAATCGCTTGACTAGCGCAACTCCCATGCGATGGATGCATGCAGCTGATTACTGCAGCACCCATACGTTGATCGAACACGTTCGCCTTTGCGATGGAGAGTTTCTCCGCATGCGGTCATCTATACGGTAGTCTGGCTTCCGCGTTTGCGTCCACTTCCTGTGTTAGCTACAAAAATAGAACATTGAACTCATAATAATGCATAATAATGGGTTAGCCGAGATTCATCATGTTGAACGACGCAAGCTCATTTTCTCATGAATTCGTAACATAATTGTCACACCTGCTTAACAGCCCTCATAATTCTAAATAAAAGGCCTAAGATTGCATGTCATTAATTACTTTTCAAGTATAATATTAATATGATACATCAACAAAGGAAAATATACATACCTCAATAATATTAAACAGTTTTTCCTTTAAGTTAGTCGGTACACACTTCCAAGATATATATGTAATCGGGATATGATGATGCACAGTAGATCCAATGAAAGATATTAATTTATATCCATTGTCTCCAATCGACACTCCATCATCATTATATTCAACCAACTTTTTCTCCCCTACACTCCTAATTTTTGTTACCTCATGCATAATAGTCGGTCCTCGAGTTCGCCTTTTATTTTATTTTTTTTTGGTATTTCATCTTGCTTTGGTTCCATAATTTCATTGACATTATCCAAACCAAGCTGCAAGTCCTCAAGAATTATCCTAAAAAATAGAAAAGAGTTTAGATAGGTGTCAAATACAACAAAATTATAAAAATTAATTAGTAAGTGAAAACCCACCCATACATTACTCTTTAGGAATCCATGTGCCTTCACAATCAACTCTTACATATGTTGAAGTGTTCTCATCCAAATCAATTCTAGATTCAATATCTAACATGGCTTTAGGAATTCCTTAACAATGTATAGCAGTATCTTCAAGTTCATCATCATTGTATTGATCCTCAAAATCTCTTGGTCCCAAAGATTTACACTTTTAACCTTTCTTCTTTTTTTTTTTCTTTTTTTTTTTCACTAAATGCTCACTTTGGGACTCTAGGTCTCCTTATAGTACAAAACATATATTTTGCTCTTATTTTCTGTAAATTCAAAGTGTCAGTGGTGATTTTTAATTTAAGGGTGAGAATTTCAATTTTAAAAAACAACTCATTGTTTTCTTTCCAACTATAATCTACAAATATAAATATGGCTTAGGTTGTTCGGCTAAATCAAAACAACTCCTAAAACCTAGGATTAAAAGAGAATTGGATAAATAGCCTCCACTTCTAATAACGACTTGCAAAAAAGTATCCAAAAACAACCAGCCGTGGAGGTGTAAGTCTCCGAAAGAAATTTGGAAATTGGAATACGATACATTACTCCTACTGCTTCTTGATAAATAAAGAAAGGAGATGTCGCAAAAATCATGGGTGGGTGGGTGCTTTGGAAGATTTGAGAGACTAGAAACATGGCAATTTTCAGTAGAGACTAGAGTGATGTACAGACTATCATCAAAGCCTCAATTGACAGTCAGATGCGAGAAACTAGAAGACATATGGCAACATACAACTCTTCAAAAAGTCCCATTTTGCCGCGAGGCTGATATTTTTTTTAACCTTTTCTATTCGGTGATTTTTATAAACAAAGAAAAAATTAAAATCAAAACAACTACTCCATTCTTTCATTAAATAAGTTCTAATTCGAGTTTTTCAAATGAGAAGAAAGACATAGACGGAGAATGGGAGAATACTAGTAACAACAAGAGAGAAGAAGATTGGTGAAATCGGCTAAGTGAGAGGCTACGATGGCACTGAATTAGAGAAAGGCGACGACGACGACACTGAGCTGCTAAAAGGAAAGAGGAGCTGGCGAGAAGAAGGGGAGCACGTGAGAGTGAGAGGAAGATGAAACGGGTTAGGGTTTAACAAACTGGTTCTTTGGATTGAGGTTTTCCTTTGTCTGTCCTTGTTTGTATTAACGGCAACGGACGACCACAGACGACACCACCGACAACGGATCTCAACGACAGCAAACGACCACGAACGGCACCACTGACGGACAACCTAATAAATTTAGGGCGACTGTGACTGGAGAAATGCGGACGACCAGGGTTTGGGGTAGGAGAGAAATGTAGAAAATGAAATGATAAATTTTTGGGCTTTTCATTAAAGTAAGAAAAGAAATATTATTAGGCAATTTTTTTTTATATATTTTACTTAATACGAAAAAAATGTCAAGTAAAAGCTTCTTATACTTGATACGTGAAACGTGTCAAATAAGACCTTATACTACTTGACATGAAAATCGTGTCAAGTAAAGGTTCGCGTGAAAATATCCGAAATATTCCATCAATCTCTGCTTTTTTAACCCTTTTACTTGACTTTTTTTGTCCATTTACTTGACATTTTTTCCACAAAAATGTCAAGTAATTAAAAGCTACAAGTGTCAAGTAATGTAGATTTTGTAGTAGTGAAGGGATTTTATGTTTATTGGTTTGTGGTAAAGCAAATAAAATAAGTAACTGAGCAAAAATACAAGATGTGAAGTAAATATCATATATTAACAACACAAGTGTTCGTCAACTATTTACAAACTACATGACACGAGACTTTAGGGCATCAACCCCAAGAGCAATAACATCCACCTTAGTTTTATCTACCTCAATTTCTTTTGCAAAAACTAAATGCCCTAGTACCATACCATGGGTAGCCATAAAGTGACATTTTTCATAATTTAAAACAAGATTAGCCTCAATACATCGTTTCAAAACAAGACTAAGGTTATGCAAGCAATCCTCAAAAGACTTTCCGTAAACTGTAAAATCATCCATAAAAACTTCTATGTACTTTTCTATAAAATCACAAAATATGCTCATCATATACCTTTGGAACATACTTGGGGCATTGTAAAGCCCAAATGGCATACGTTGGAAGGCATACGTACCGTAAGTGCACGTAATTGTGGTCTTTTCTTGATTCTCTTGGGCGATGGAGATTTGGTAGAATCCAGAAAAGCCATCAAAAAAACAGAAAAATGGTTTTCTAGCGAGTCGTTCCACCATTTAATCCAGAAAAGGGATAGGAAAGTGGTCTTTTTTGGTTACCTCATTTAATTTTCGAAAATCAATGCACATCCTCCATCCGTTTTGCACTTGCATTGGCACCATCTCTCCCTTGTCATTCTCTACTATGGTCATACTGGTCTTCTTGGGAACAACGTGAATGGGGCTTACCCACTTGCTATCAGGAATTGGGTAAATGATTCCGACCTCTTTAAGCTTGATTATTTCCTTGAGAACAACGTCTTTTAAGTTGGGATTAAGCCTTCTGAAGGGTTGGACCATGGGCTTGGCTCCTTCCTCTAGAGTGTGATTCTATGCATGCAAAGGGTAGGTCTTATTCTCTTGAGATCATCTAAGGTCCATCCAATGGCTTCTTTATAAGTTTTCAGAATGTCGATCAAGAATTCCTCTTGGGCCAGTGTCAACTCTCTAGAAATTATGTCTGGAAGGGTATTTCTTTCTCTTAGGTACACATATTTCAAGTGACTAGGGAGAGCTTTCAGCTCGGTCCCTTGTACCTACAAGTCAAGCATATCAAAGTCAGAAGAAGGTTCATCTATTTTGGTAGCATCAACAACAGCAAAACACAAGTCACGTGAGTCTATATCAATACATGGAGAAATTAACGTGTTTGCATCATCATTTTCATCATGCAATATATCATCTATAAAATCATGTTCCTCAATCAAACATACGGACAAATATTCCTCAGAAAATTTCATGGCATCATACATGTTAAAAGAAACAACTTCCCCATCAAATTCTACAGACAGCAAACCCTTATCTACATCACATTTTGTTTTAGCTGTTTTCAGAAAAGGTCTACCAAGCAGAATTGTAGAAGATGAGGGAGAACAAATTTCATCCATCCTTAATATGTAAAAGTCAATCGGGAAAATTAAGTCCTTTACTTGCAAAAGTACATCTTCAACTATACCTAATGGTTGGATATAAGATCTATCAGCCAGTTGGATGCACACAACAGTTTTTTGTAAATCATTTAATTTTAGATCTTCATAAACATGATAAGGAATGCCATTTATAGAAGCTCCTAGATCTAACATGGCATGACAAATTACTCTATTATCAATTATACAGGGCAAAGTGAACATACCTGGATCTCGGCATTTTTCAGGCATATTATGTTTTAGGAGAGTAGATACGTTCTTACTTACCACTTACCTTTCCTTGTCCCTACCTTTTCTCTTATTGGTGCACAACTCCTTGAGAAATTTAGCATAATTGGGTATTTTCTGAATTGCATTCAAGAGCGGGACGTTAATTTGAACCCTTTTGAACATCTCAATCAGCCCTTCATCCCTTTGTTCCTGTTTTGGCTTTGCTAGCCTACAAGGAAACAAAGCTTTAGGAATGTAAGATTCAAGAGAAGATGTGGGAGGGGTACTTACCTTAGGTGGTTGTGTCTCAGAATCACCATCATTCTTTTCAGTTTCTTCATTTGTCTTACTGACTGAAGAAGGATCGTCAGAGAAGGTCTTGGGTGATGGAAGCTCCTTACCACTTCTTAGTGTTATAACACTGATGTTGGCATGGTCTGGTTGGGCAGGAAGCTTGCCAAAACTTTTGTTCTCAATTTGATTTTTGCAGCAACTAGTTGTGTAACTTGAGTCCCTAGATTGGCCATGCTTGCTCTGGTCTATTGTTGATAGGCCTTAGTGTCTTGAGACAATTGGAGTGAGTCCTTCTACAGCTACTGAAGTTCCTATTGAAATTTAAAAGAATTATCAGCTAAAGACTTAACAATGTCTTCTAAAGACATACCTGAGGAAGACGACGATGGTTGATTGGAACGGTTAGAACTATCATGCCCTGTCCTTTGGCTCGACCTCCCTACTTAAGGTTATGGTGATCACACCAACCTGGGTTGTAAACTGGGCCATGAGGGTTGTACTTCCTCAGGTATCCTCCAACTGCATTTACTTGAGCTTGAGAACATGCTTCAAATGTGTGCCTAACTACTCCACAGACTCCACAAGCCTTAACTTGAGCTACTCCTCCCTGGACTAACTGTGTCACAAGAGAAGTTAGATTAGAAATTTGAGTTTTTAATTCCTTAACTTCTAAATTACCAGATACATCAGATTCAGTGGCCCTGGTGTCAATGTTTTGGTTATTCTCAGCCATGTGAGATATCAATTCTTAGGCCTCCATGGGGGTCTTGTCAGTAAGAACACCCCTAGCTGCTGAGTCTGAGTTCCTATCATGAGTAAGCAAGCCATTATAGAAATATTGAATTAGTAATCAGTCAGAAATTTAGTGATGGGGAAAACTAGCACATAAGTGTTTATAGCGTTCCCAATATTCAAATAGAGATTCTCCCACAAACTGTTTTATACCATAAATGTCTTTCCTTATGGAATGGGCCCAAAGGCCAGAAATTTTTTTTCAAGAAATTTCTTTTTCAGTTCATTCCAATAATTGATCTAGGAGCCAAGTAGTACAACCAATCCTTGGCATCGTCTTGTAGTGAAAAAGGAAATGCCTTTAGGTTTAGTTGCTCTTCTATGACTCCATGGGGTCTCATACTTACACAGACCATATGGAAATCTTTGATGTGTTTGTGGAGTTTCTCCCCTGCAAGCTCTCTGAAAGTTAGTAATAAATTGATCAGTCCTAGTTTTAATTCGAAAGGCACCGTGGTTGGTGGAAATACGATGCAAAAAGGTTGTTGGTCCATGTCAGGCTCCACCAGCTTCCTTATGGTATTCTCACGAACTTCCTCTCCCATTATTTTGTTTTCAGCAATCTCTGGAACTTCTTCTCTACGTTTCCTTCGGATTCTCCTCTCTTCTTGATCTATATCTGCAAGAAAAACAAAATCTGGTCTCCCAAAGGAGCGGGTCATAAACAAAAGGGCAAACTAAATAAATAAATAAGTAAGTATATATATATATAATTTATATAAAAGGAGTTCACAAAATTTCCTAGGCCGATTGCCAAGTCTCCTCGGCAACGATGCCAATTTTGTTCAAACTCGGGAATCGATGTCGTTACTCAACCCCAAAATATAACTAAAATTTATTTATTTTCACCGATCTAAAACTTATACCACAAACGTAGCAAAGTGGTTAGATCGGGGTCCAATCCACGGGGAGACTGTTGAATCAATCTAAGGCAATTTATGAATTCCAAAAAAAGGATTTTAATTGTTTTTGTTTTCATGAGGGAAATTAAATAAAAAGAAACAAGAGCAAGTGCAGAAAAAAAAGTTTTGAATCAAATCGAGGGAAAATCTTGGGATTAATTTGTATGTTTTTTATTTTTTATCCTTAGGTACTAGTTAATTTTTCCAATTATGTAAACCCATCGACCTATTAGAAATTCTGATAGCCAAGTTAACCAATTTTTTATAAAAATCTAAATCAACCCTAATTCAGTTAAAAACTTTTCCTTCTTAGCAATGCCCAAGTTAAAACTGAAAAGCATTAGAAAAGAGTTCAATTGTCGAGACATTCAACAAGTCGGAAAGTCATATCTTGTTGCATGATTTATTTGGGAAATATTATATTAGGACCCACATGAACTTGGCTAGAAAAAGTCTACACCTCAGCCATGCGATCATAATATTTTCAACTTAATCGATCAACAATGCATAGGCTAGAAAGATTTTGCAACATAAAATTCAACAAATCAATTTGTCAGAAAATTTTATTGAATTCAATTAAAATTTAAACAAATCCATCAAAGGGTTCACAATAATTGAATAAAATAAACTAGTTGACCTTCAAGAATTAAGGCATACAAACTATCCCAATAAAATAATTTAGCCTCTAAAGGCATTTTCAAACTATAATGATAAAAAAAAAAAAAAAAAAAAAGGTAAGAATTGAGGCTAACTATATCAATAATTGCTCAACAATTTGACTCAATAACTCAAAAACTGGACAAAAACTCTCAAATTTCTCTTTATTTGGGCTTATTCTCGAATGACTAGTGGCTGTTGTTGGCAGGAAAAATTATTAGGGACGAATGGGGTTGTGCACGCAATCATGCGTTATACATGGCTTAAGCTATGCGTTTACGCCCATGCGTTAGAGGTCATGCGTCGGAATGAAAATGCGTTAATCTAGTGTGCAATGACCATGCGTTCCTATCACAAGTTTTCTTACGCTTACGCCAAGTATAATGCGAACGCAAGTTTCTCGGGTAATCCGAGGTCGAACAAGGGACTTGTCACTCAATAAAACTTGTGAAGCAATGCTTTTGAGGTGATGAAAAAATAAATAAAATGAAGAAGTTTAATAGATTTACACACTACTCCTACTCCTATCTAAACAGATTGAGCAATACAAGACTTGCGATGAGAATAGATAGATACACAACAACCATTAATGGATAGTGATGTTTATTTTCTTAAATTGCTTGAGTAATCCCAGCTCATTGCACTAACGCATCGCACACCTCTCGGTGGTCAGCCGCATGACTATATCTCTATAGTGCATGGTTGTGTCGAACATAAGATTGTGCCTATCTCTAGGAACAATGCATACTTTGCTTTAGTGCGTTCCATCTCTTACCTTCTCAGGCAGTTAGACACAGCTATTTAACTTATAGACAAGCAATGCAACATCCCATAGACAAGCATTGCTATAGCCTTTCAACAAGCAAAGAGGATTAACTCACTATACTCGCACAACGAACACCTTTCGGTGGGTTGCTACATGTGTCATGTCTCTAGGCTACACGATTAAGTATGCGATCGCTTTTGATAAATAAACGCTGAAGATAAGAAATGATAGAGATAAAGATGATGAAGAAGATGGCATTGAAGGAATCAAAAGATGCATTGATTTCACATTGTCTTAATATCTTAAGCTAAAATGTAATACAATACAGAGGTTAGAAGAGAAAGAAAGGACTCTTCGTCAAGGCTGCCGGTGGTGCCATGGATGAATGGTGGAGATGTCTCTCTCGAGCTCTATCTTCGGCAAAAACTCCAGTCGTCACTTGGTCTGGTTTGTGGAGGTGAAGAATTCTCACTGAAAATCTTGTTCAAGCTCTCATCTGTGATTGCAAACCTCTGCCTTGACGCAGAAGTTTAGATGTCTTGAAATGAAGGTCCAAAAGGCTATTTATAGAGTTTAAACACCGACAGCTATCATGATTGCGTTATGGCTCACTGCTGCTTTTGTTGCGGTATGGGCAATGTCACATCATCTTATCTCGTTGCTACTCCCAAGGTATGCGTCCGAGCATGATTCAGCTGAAGCATCAACGCGTTATACCCATCTTACGATCGTCCTTCTATTATGGTTGTCACTTCATGGCCACAATTCCCAAATGATCGCTTCAACTTTCGTGTAATGGACACATTCGATCACCGCAACTTCCATGCGATGGACGCATGCGATCCAACTTTCAGCACATGCGTTTGTCTTTGCGATCGCCTGGCTTCAGCACATGCGTTTTTCTGCGATTTTTTATTTCAAATGCATACATTTGATTCCTGCGATAGCTACAAAAATAGACACTTTGGCTTGGAGTAATGCATAATATTGGGGTCAGTGAGGATTTAGGTGCTAATCGACGCAAAACTCAATTTTTCGCAAGTGTTAAGTATTATCACCGTATTTTCTACTTATTAGCCCTCATGATTCTAAGTATTATCACCTCGCAAGTGTTAAGTATTATCCCCGGATTTAATTCGACATTCCTCATTTCTTTTCTATATATACTCACGTAGATATTACTTAGTATAATTATATATGAATTAGTATAATTATAAGATACCTTTTATAACAATCAATAAATAACAGGTAAAAATATTAATATAACAATAAATAACAGGTACAAATATTAAGTCGAGGTATCCATCTTTCCAAGGGATGGGGTTGGGATGTATAAAAACCTTTTTTTTTAGGATACCCGGGAACAACTCCTAGGTCAATTAAGGATCAAATGTTGGAACCTCATGGGTAAGGATAAGGTAATAGAA
This sequence comes from Benincasa hispida, assembly GCF_009727055.1. Taxonomy (NCBI): domain Eukaryota; kingdom Viridiplantae; phylum Streptophyta; class Magnoliopsida; order Cucurbitales; family Cucurbitaceae; genus Benincasa; species Benincasa hispida. Next base: position 20,240,834 of record NC_052356.1, read on the forward strand.
TTGATAGAGAAATTCATAGACCTAGGTGGGATAGGAGAATTGATAAAGGGAATAGAGATGATGATGATAGAGATCATACGGAGAAACAGAAGAATTTCGTATGGGTACAACTCTTATTTGAACGAAGTGAAAAAAATGCGATCTTGTTGTCTAATAGAACAAAGACTAATACCTTAATTGAGTCAGTCAAGATCAAATCTGTTTATCAAAGTGCTTCTCCGATTGCTCAAGACATCTCTTTGAAACTGAGAACCCTTGATACGGAGCTGGAGCTTCTAACTATGATGAATGCGCTAACTATGGATATGATGCCGGAAATAGACCGATTTATTATCCTTAAATCAAAATACTTAATAGCATGGCGATACATTTATACAAAGCTTCTACCCCGAGCACTATGAAAATTTTCCTATTTTCCCATACAAAATCAAGAAATTAGGAATACTTCTTCTTCTTTGGGATACCTACCCAATTCTAGTAAATTTTTGGAGTCAAAATCATGACATGAAACCGGTTAAAAACTCCACCATAAACCCAATGCAAATCGAATGCACTAGTAAATCACATGGTCTTCAAATCGTTCATTTGAAAAAATTGAAACCCTTCTTATTGGATGATCATGATACTTCCCAAAAATCGAAATTCTTGATCAATGGAGGAACAATATCACCATTTTTGTTCAATAAGATACCAAAGTGGATGATGGAAAAGGCCCGTATCAATAATTATGATTTTACGTATGGACAATTCCTCAATATCTTGTTCATTCGCAACAAAATATTTTCTTTGTGCGGCGGTAAAAAAAAACATGCTTTTTTGGAGAGAGATACTATTTCACCGTACGTGAGACGAGTTTCTGCCTCATACAGCTCGCCGAAGACCGGGGGAAGTTTAGGA